>NW_021380961.1:79272-242517 GCF_001605985.2 Dendrobium catenatum | reverse complement strand
TAGTCTATTATTTAATTGTTTAAAGATTTTATATTTTTATGGGTTTAATATACATCATTTAAAGATATAATTTTTATTCTATTTATTAAATTTAAATAATCTCAACCTAGATGATTTAATTAAATTATAAATCTATGGGGATTTAATATATATTTATGTTTGCTAAATTTCCTCTAAAATCTCATTATAATAAAATAATATAGTTTATAATATTTATATTACTAATGTTAACATATTAGTAATAATTATTATTTAAAATTTATAACGTCCTTTCTATAAACTAAATTATTCATTTTTAGCTACCAACCGGTTGTATATTCCACTCTATTTAATTATTATATCATTTAATGTTATTTAAATAATCTATAATATTTATTACATCATTCAGTTCAACCTCGGTCAAGCCATTGAACCTTGAACCTCTCATGTTTTCCGATTTTGACGTCCCGGTCCGATTTTCACAACCAATGGTAATTCAAAATATAGTTTAATGAAATGCGAGTTGAGACTTATATCTCTTGATTTTATAAAGAGTTTTGAGAAAATTCTGAATCTACTTTGAACATAGCTAGATTTAGAATTTTGCCTATGAAGTGGAATACTTGGGCTTAAACTCATCTAATAGTATTTCAAAGCAATGAATATTAAGTCTTAATCGACAAATGCCGAATGAATAGAATACTAGATTAGTTATTTAATTTAGAATTCAGCCAACCAAATTGTCTAGAAATCATGAATGGCTATTTATTCTTATTAACTCTAAATGCAATTAATGCATTTTTTTCACTTGGTTTGTTTAATTACAATATTATGTGGTTCAAATGTGAAAATTTGGATATGATTTGCATATTTTAAAAGACTGGCATTTAAAATAATTTTTATCCTCGAGGAAGGAGGCCTCCCCTGACATTATAGGGAGTTGCAGACCTCTATGGGTCTGAGAGGTTCCATTCTAAACTACAGATTAGGGAGGCCTTCTTAAATTAAAATGAATGAGATAGATAATTATTGAACTTAGTTGGATCTATTTACATTTGTCTAGTCTGTTTATCTTTTTATGTATATAGGAAAGTTTATTATGTTTTTAGATAAAAGGAATTTTCTTTCCTAGTGGTCCTAATGGAAATTATGATTATCAGGCAAAATCACATGCATATTTAGAGGCCGTTTGTGAGTTGAGATGCATTGAGCAGGCGCGAATTCGGAGTACCCTTATGTGGGGGAAGGAGATTGTTGCTTGATAAGGAGGGCTCGAGGTGGCTAGGTGAGTTGTGGGAGCATTGGTACGGTTACATAAGGGCGCATTTTTAAGCACAAACGATGATGGAGAGCGCGCTGTGGCCTAGTTATGTCTGCAAATATTTCACCAATGTATGGATGGGGAAGTAGTGGGGAACACGTTGTCGCGGTACCAAACATATGAATTGTGATGATTCTGATCGAGAATCCTTATCTACGAAAGGGATTATGAGACTATTGACTGGAGGACTTAATGGTGGGCCGACCGCAGTTTGCGGAGCCTGGTGGCTTGCCGGTAGAATACAAGGACTTGAATTGTCATTTTGGGGAGGAAACTGGGATTCTTAAGCAATTTTGTTTGTAGGTTGATCTCCTTTGCATGGTCAGGTAATAAGCACGTCTAGGTTGATGGGGTTGAAGTGATGTTTCAAATGGAGATTTTGTACGGTAGAGGTAAGCTATTGAGGATATATAATGATTATGTCCCACTCAGTGCCTTAATCTTGTGTGAGTTATTGGGCTGTGTGCTCTGAGTCGGATTATAGATATATGGAGATATAATCAATTTCAGTTCTTGGAAATACAAACATAAACAGCTGAATATTGTTATATTCATACATAATTAGAAAAGACTGAGTGCTCCAACGCGAGTGATTCACAAGATTTGCATAGGCTTCGGGGTAAGTTAAGATGTAAGTAGATGGAGGAGAGATGGTGGAGAAGAGCGGTTGAAAATATACTAAAATTACTAGCTTCGATTAGTTGCCATAGGCAAACTTAATTCCATTTGATCTCTGAGATCAATGGACATGATGCTTGCCACAAGACGAAGTGGGCAAATCAGAGAATACATCGAGAGACGCTGCTAAAAGGATAGACATTACAAAGTCCCATTTGTCAAAAAAAAGTTATTATGCACTTTGCAGTCGCCAAATGGGGTAATTTGTTATTGGTGAGGTGAGATTGACAATGAGTTTTTGATGTTGGGCATCAAGATTTGAGATGGGGAGGGTATAGATACAAATATTCAGCCAATATCGATTGCAGAGAGAAAGGAAGTTGACTGAGTGTTGGAGGCACTCTTTGATTTGCCACAGGGCCTGAGAGAAGTTGTAAGCTTATTGTTCTGCTACCATGGTTGATATCGAACAGCAGCTTCAGACGAAAAAATAGAGAAGAAGAAGATAGATGGTAAAACAAACAACTTAGTATCTATATGCCATTGTGTACATATACAAATGCTTGGTGTGTTTATAATTATAGAGCGTGTTAAAGGACAGGCTTTTTTAAGCAGTGCTTGGCTGCCGTTAGGGGCCGAGCAACAGTGACCCGCACATGTTGTGATGAACCGAATGCAGTAGTGGTGGAGAACGGCTGTCCTTGTAATGCAACCTAATTCTCCTATGTATCGCTAACAGAAAAGTAACCCCTATCCCCGCTTATGACTAAAACAAAACATACCCAAATCAATAGTGTGGAGAATATGGACAGGCATTTAATTAACGGTGAATGTATTAGGGTGACCTCTTCTATATCATACAACTCTGAACTGAATCTACAATACAAATTTCGTTAGATATAGGAATCTCTCTACATAAGCTAATACCAAGAAAGATTGTATTGAATGGACCGGTCAGAGATCCAATTCTCTATAAAGTGTTCAATTAGATTATTTACAACCTATTTGCGGAGTGGGCAGAGAGAGTTCATAACTATCATTTGTTAACTCATAAATCAGAGTATTTGGTTTCTCGAGAATATATAGTGTGTATGGTATCACTCCTCAAATATAATTCTTCGATATAATTATCTATATTTAGCTATAGATATAATAGGCTAGCAAGATTCCCGGTCTGGATCTCGCCAACCCACAAGCGAGAGGATGCATATCGCAACCAAAAAAGATAAAAAGAAAGGAAAGATTTTGGGGGGTTATTTCCCCCTTTTTCTTCGATTTATTTGTTAGTACGGTTTCTATTCATTATGGGGTTTGGGGTTATAGGACGAATTAAGGATTGTTTTTTCTCTCTCAAATTCTCACAATCTAAATATTTTCATATAACGTTGTTTGTCTTTCAGTTACCAATGGTGGCTTCGCCTATTACAAATTGGGAAGGACCCAGAGTTAGCTGAGAGGTCTGTGACGCTTGCTGAAAAAGTGATATTTCAAATGATAGAGATCTGAGACACGTGAGAAAACCCATATCTACGATTACCAAGCGGAATTTGAGTAAGATTTATCGGATAAACAAGCAAGGCTGTAGTCAGACATGGACTATAGCTGGAGTACCTTACGTCGAAGATGCTTTTGGATTAACCCCAACATCGGCAGCTAATCCTTGACCATTTTAGCATGAGTGTATCTGGAGCTATCAGAGAGAATGTCTGTTAATATGTGGGCGCAGAAAAAGTCTCGAACAGATATAATGCTCACCTCGCGCTGCTGAACGATTCTCAGGATACGGACCTATGGTATAATCAGGTATCCTCCCCTTCGTATGAAAACTATTCATAAAAAATGCTACTATACATGGATGGAAGGCTTACCGTGCTTTATATCTGCTTACTCAATAAAAAGTCCAGAAAACGTTTTTAGTTCAGCATTTCTTTTTTTTTTGTATTAAAAAGCTGTTTTAAAAAAAACACGACAAGAAAGCCGTCCAACTAGAAGCCTAAATTCGAGCCGTACATATCACATGTCTTGGAAAGTTGCAATCTTCTTTATCTTACATGCTATAGGGATAGTTCAGCTTTTGTATCTAAAGCTTACTTGGGTTTTCTCGTCCCAACACCAATGTCTTTTAAACACGATGTAACTTTCAAATTTATATGCGTACACAGTACGATATCTTAGTGCATAATACAATTATCAACTTAGTTCTATTAATTTTTTTTTTTTTTTGGGGGAAGCACCTTGCCTTCACATGACAAGTTAAATTGCAACAAACACTACTAGCAGTTTTGCATGGAGGTTAACGAAAGGATGCTTTGCTCTAAGGCCTAATTGCAAACATTCTAGCTTATCTTCAAGTCTCTTGGCTGCATAAGTTCAGGTGATGCCCTGTGGCCTTTCGTTTTTAAGTAAATTTCTGCCCTGTGGATATCTCGGTTTTTGCTATTTCTTTCCTCTCCTTCCTTAATGTGCACACTCCAAAGCAGAACTTAAATTAGCTAATCACTTCGGCCACTACATTAAACATAATCGGCTTCAGTACTATTTAGTATCCTGCCTCTTCTTATAAAGCTTTGGAGAGAATAAAGGATGAACATAAGAAGACCAATATCTGAATGAATTGGACTATGCAGAAAGTCTTACAAGCTTCTACCTTCCTGGCTTCTATAATCACAAAAAAATTCTTTCTATACTCATTACAGGTAAAGAGTGAGGTTAGTCGCTTATATATTGCCAGCATAAGTTAATTGGGTGCATCAAGCAAAATTGTCTTTTAACGAACATACATAGATAAAAGAAAAATCAAGTGATTTATGTCAGTAAAATACAATTCAAGAGTAATAGAAACACTGTTTTATGGAAATATAATCTAAGATTCATAAATCTTGAGTAAAGAATAACGGATCCAAATAAGCTTGTCTACACCACCTTGACATACATGTTTCATATTGTGGTGAAAGAGATAAGCCTCACCCAATCAGCTAAATTATCGATTGTTCCTTTGATTTACGAGGTTGCAAATGAGTGGTTTTAGTAAAGTTTGTTTCTATGGTTAACAAAGATGGTAATTTTTTTGATATGATTGGAAATATATATTAAAACTTTTATCTTTCCATGTTTGGCAATTAATCTTTCCTGTATTGGAAACTTTTTTTTCCTACAACACGAGGACTTTCCCAGGAGGTTCAACCCATCCTAGTTACTAACTCATCGCCAAAGCACGCTGAACCTGCGAGAGTTTTGATGGGATCTGGGTGCACTGGTGCTGGTATGGTCGCCACCCACCGGTGATCATCATAGAGAACACTTGTAAGATTGTATTAATAACCATGCCTTCTGCAAGAGGTCACATACATAATATGATTAGATCGATTAATAACTATTCCACAGCATCTAAGCCAGTACAAAGAGTGAACTGTGTTATCCATTACTTACCATGTTATTCTTCTAAGTCCGAATTAGGATCTTTACGTCCACACTTTATGATAGGAGAAATTATTAGCGGGTCCAGGCTCATATACGCCGAAAGACTTGTATTCTGATGTATACCGGAGCAAATAAGCCCGTGAGTGAGGCGCAATACGTGATAAATGCGAGTGATTTCAATATGAATATGTGGAGTTCGAGGTGGTTATTAGTATTCTATGAGACGCCGTCGGTTGACCTGAACGTAATAATTGTCCACACACATACAGTAGCGGGGGCTAATTTAATTTGAGTTTTTTGCATAAAATTCTTTAAAATGCTGGACTTTTTATTCGAGATTAAACAATTTATGTCACAATATGAATAGTATACTCATCTTGTCGGATAAACCAATATGTTGATTGTATTTTTAATAATATGGCTGAATGATTGTATGTTGATCTTTTTCTAAATACACTAGCCTTTTGATCTCTTTTATCTATCATGATATAGTTGTATCACTGGTTTGGTGAATTTGCTGCCATTTGCCATTCATAATTTGAGATTTTACCTTTCAGTTAACTGTAACTCTCTTATCTTTATCTTTAAATTAAAATATAAGAATATTAATCTATATATATTATATTGGCATATGCATAATTAGTTTTATATACAATAATTTTATGTCTGAATTTATATCTTTTGATATTGCTTATCAGAGGGAACATCTTTATTCGGTGAAGGCCAACAGAACATTGATTTCCGGTGTCCTTCTTATGGTGGGTGACTGAAAATGGTTATTTGGATCGTGGTAGTAGAAGCTGTAGAATTCAAGTCTTTTGTATTAGATTATTGAATCATGAAACCTTTTTAACGTTCTAAAAAGATGAAGGGTTTCCCCTGTAGAAATAATCAATAGAGAAATTTTAGGAATACACAGTGGAGATTTCGAGGATGTTTAGAGAGAATAATTGATAGGCTTTTTAAATAGACTTTGTGGCTTATTAAAGTTCGAGAAGTTATGGAATGCTTAATCAAGTCTGTTCACAGATTGGATACATAATATTCACAATATCGGGATATGGAAAATCTAGCTATAAGGTATATATCGTCTCAGTTTAAGATTCGAGTTGATAGTCCATTTGATAAGGTTAAATATAAGGAGAGATGTTGTGGACGCTATAGGTGAGGTTTTGACGGGGGTTAGCGAGTAGATGCCTACAGCATTTGAGGGCTAAGTAGTGATAGCGCTCTGGAAGTTATAGATGACGAGATTTTGGCTTGGAGCTATTTAGGAGAGTGTAGCTATGGGGTTCGACGATGCCTCCCTATGAATTAGTGTCTAAGCATACAAGGAACTGACTAAAATTATGTCGGGGACCAAAGAAGAGGACAAATATGTAAGAAGAGATAACTCACATATCTTCACTCATAAAGATGCCCGGCCTAAAAGATCAATCCACGCAAACGGCATACTCACACCTCTGAGCCTATTGAGTATTAAAACCTGAACCAAGGCTTCTGGTTTAGATCCTGCACGTTGAGAAAAAAAGGTGATTATTATGGTTTGCGGAAGTGTGCCACCCGTCCGCCACAAGCACTGGGATAACCAGCATGGGTCAGACACAAGCATTAATTTTTGTTAAGGATGTTTTTATCGAGTAGCCATGTCCTTAATATAAGGATTCTATTACATTTTAATGACGGTGATCAAATGCAATTAGAAAACAAGAAACAATAAATAATCGGATCCATATCAACCATCATATGCCGGAGGTAATAGCTGCTTTGTGCGGACGGTTCTCCCTATCCGCACTCCGCCACCTTAATAATCTCTCACTTTCGCATGGGACATTTTGGACATGCAAAAAATCTTTATTATTTAATGAATCAAAAGGACAAAGCAAGCTCCTGTCTTATAGGCCTTTTCCAAGCCTGTAGAAAACCTTTAGAAAAGCTGAGAGCCACACAACAAATGTTATTTACATAGAAGCATAATTGTGCATATAGATATGCCACCCATAATACCAACAAAAGGAAAGTGAGAGAAATACACAAAACCTTAAAATTAGAAGCTCCAAATACGACAATGAGGCTTATCGGATTGGCCACAAATGGAAAGCCAATCTCGCGAATAAATCAACTAAAATCAATCAGTTTCATTGAAAATGTATATCTCCATATCTTTTCTTCTGACTATCGATAAACAATGGGTGCAAAAAACGGACTGCTCATCTAAAAGAGCCCATAATATACAAGCTCACGAAACATAATATGTCTCCTAAATAATGGTATAGGTAAAGTTGGTATGGGATGTCATGGCTTGTCTGGAGCACGTTTTTGCATGGATGATTGATCCCAATTCCGATTAATGGACCTTAGTTTGTGAATATTTGTCAATTGCCTTCTTGGTGATGCATTTCAACCTACCGAAACTTTAAAGAATAATTGCCTTAAGCAGTTAAGGCTATAAAAGTTCTCACTGCCAATCCGGCAAAAAGTCATCATCTAATTAAAGACCTATGCTTAACAATAAGTTTCTCATATAACTTTTTTTTATTCATCCATGATATTCTTAAAAGAACGAATATTGCGTTTTTACCATCTAACCAAGAGTTTAGGTCATGAATCTTTTATCATAGAGAGTTCGTCTGAAATGATGCCCATAAATATTCATATACAAGAATTGTGGTGTAGAGGCGAACCATTGCAAAATTGAGACATCGTCATACCTGGCTCGTCATCTGCAATAAGTTTTTCTTTGTAGACTCACGAGTCTTTATAATAAGTTTTTGGTGTCTCCCTCGTAAATCACGAGCCTTAATAATTCCTTTGATAGAGATTAGTCGCCCTATCCCCAACGAATATATTAGTAAAAGTAAGAATTATATATACAGCCGTTGAGAAGAAAATTCAAAGGGAGATGGCATTTGATCCAACTTTCTTAAGAATTTTGAATATAGGTCAATAAGTGCAGACAATAAATCATAATGAAACATTTGAAGCTTAGCTATCATTTTGAGTCTTTAGCGGTACAAAGCGACTATACCCAAAATGGGGGTGAATTTGAATTAAGAAAATATCCATCTTCATTATTATTATCCATAGTTGATATTTATAATTTGTTAAGAATGTTTATAAAAAGAAGCAGAATGATTGATGTAATGGGACACCCATGACCATCGGTCTTTTGCCTCTGACACACTTAATTCCTCTCACTGTATGAGAAAAAATGTACGATAATTTTCACTGTCATATTGGAAACAATGGACACGAATACTTATTTGTAGATTTTTTTCATAGTATGTGAACAATGTGCGATGAGTAATCTCTATTTCACTATTTCCCGGGCATGAGAACAACACAAATGAGTACTTATTTTCATGATTTTTCTCATGGTATTGAAATAGACACACTGACTACTTATTTCACAAATTTCCCACCATGTTTGAAACAATGATATTGAATATTTAATTTTGAGAATTTACAAATTTTTACATTTTTGGCAATGATATGATGCGATGAGGCAGCAATGAAATTGAAGAACGAAAACATATTTTTTTTGTGTCTTTGCAAATATTTTATTTATTTTTTTATTTTTTCTTTTTTTTGTTAGAGAGAGAGAAGAAAGGAAACTTTATTTGTAGAGAGGAGAAGAGGAGGAAAATTAGGATGGGCAAATTATTAGCTCTGCGTAACTGGACCTATTTTTCGTCCGCGATTCCATGCGCTTTAGTGTGTTTTTTGTGCGCTTTTGATGTATTTTTGAAAAAAGAGCCTCTAATACACAATTTTAATTGCATTTAGTTTGCCTTTTTATTGAGTATTTGTAAAAAATATAATAAAAAGCGCACAACATATCTATCGGTTTATAGTATTTGTCTGGTAAATCCTCTATTATTGCCATGTTAAAGACTTAGAAGAGGAACAAGGAATAGCTAAAAGGGTGACTGTGCAAGGCGCGCTTCGGTAACGAGTGAGGTGATATAGTAGTAATAGGTGCCGTAAAGACAAGGAGCGAAAAGAGGGCTCTTGAGTTGTCTCGCGGGCGGAATTTTTATTGCGTCCTCCCACCCTCGCAATACTGAGAGATATTCAATCCTTTCTCCAGAGGAGCTAAATTCACGCTCAAAAAACGTAGAAATATCGCGGATACACAACGTACTCAATAAAATTTCACCAAACAAAACGAGGCTAGAAAATAATCCCTAACATGTAAATATCCACCTCCTCCTCCTCCAAATACCGAGTATATACCGGAATACGAGCAATATAAAAAAAATATTTCTTCCGGTTCGTTGTCCGGTCCGGTTTTCATAACCTTGCTATGATGCACCAACAGTCTTTCATAAGAGGGAATGTAGTGTCGGATGTGTGTCAGACACGAACACGCGCACGACATGCCTGGGACACGTGTTGGACATGACAATCCACGTCGGATTAAAATAATATTTGAATTAAAACGAACATGTGTGTCCTAATATTTGATAATTAAATTTATTTAAATTACAAAATTTTTATATATTAATATTATTTTTCATGTATATCCCCGTATTCACATTTTAGTGGCGCCCGTATGCTTTAGAGTTTTCATTTTCACGATCATGTTTCCATCGTCTTCTTCCTTTTTGTGACCAGACGAGTGCGGTGAGCCGACTGAGTGAGCCACTGTTCAATTGAAGCTGGGTATATCCTTGTTCCCTCGTCTTCTTTGTCTTCTCCATTCGTTCATTTTCGACACTTCGTCAATTCTGCTACTAGGCGAGGCCAACCGAGCAGGCGACGTCTCGATTTGAAGCCCGATATGTTTCGATTGAAGCAGTTTTCTCATCGTTCTCTTCATTTCCGCGTGCAGGCATCTGACTCGCTCGTCTTCTTCATTTTCGCAGGCATTAGGCATCTAAGTATTTCGACTCTTGTGCCTACTCTATCGAAGGTAGAGGAGGGTTCGATTGATCTACTATTCGATTGAAGCCCGGTATATCCCCGTTATCTCGTCTTCTTCGTCTTTCCTATTCGTTCGTTTTGGACGCTTCGTCAATTCTGCGACGAGGCAAGGCCAATCGAGCAGGTGCCTTCTCAATTCTAAGGCAGAGGAGGGAGTATGAGGTCTATATGTTCTTTTGCAGTATAATATATTGGCTTTTTTTATTTTCGCAAGCGAGGTTGCCATATTTATTATTCAAAGGTAAATATTTTTTTTATATTTATTTATATAATATCTTAATTTACAAATCACATTAAAATTGTAATGTCATATCCGCACTGTACCTATGCACTATATTTTCAAAAATAGTCGTGTCCGAGTCCATGTTCGTATTACTGTGTCAGTGTCAGCGCATCTTAATCAACTACTAAAGCAATTTCTGCCATCCTGAAATTCAATAATTTTCTCATAGAAATAGTTTAATTACTGTTGATGACTTTTCATTCATTTCTAAGAAGCACTTTCAATATTTCATCAATCTAGCTGGTATCTTCTCATGTAATGTGTTGAAGGCAAAGTTTTTGGTAAGTCATAGATGTACAAACCTTAACACTTGTTTTCCTAGGAGATTCCAATCTTCTTTGTTCATGCATGTCAACTATTTCTCCAAGATTGGTAGATGAAGTTCATTTTGCATTGCTCTCTTCAATTTGTATCTATTAGGTGTTGTTTGGTTGATAATATTTTTAGTGTATAGCAGACGCAATGGTTTTTAAATTTTGGGCATGTTTTTAGTGAATTTCAAATACACAGCTTGGGTAAAAGTGTTGCTGAACACTCATCATAGCCCATCGTCTTTTGTTGCCATCAGTCGCCTGTGCTTTGGACCACTAGTCGCCTTTTCCGCCTTTGCTAGTTCTTTTCATTTGTTATAGCCAGTGGCTGCCACTGTCATCGCTCATTGTCATCGCCTTAGCCTCCATCATCGCCTATTAGCGACCTCTACCACCACTCACTAGCATACTCTTATAAATATGAATTACTCTTATAAGAAGATGAAAAGTTCATTGTTTTTAACAAATTGATTACGAGCATCAATCAATTTTGTAAATAAAAAATAGTCATTTTAAAGCCACATTCATAACTATTAAATTTACATGATATTAACACAGTAAATCTCCAAACTCTTGTACCAACTTCTAACGAGCGTTATCCCCCTTGAAATTTGATACATTGATCAAATTTATCTCATCTTCAATACATCTCAAATTGTTACAATGACTTCATGCTAATGCTGGTACTTTGTATTACCAATATTATATCATGTTGAAAATTAAACTCCATGAATTGAAATATCTTTTTTTGCAATATCATCATCATCATCACATCATTACTATTATATTAAATTTTAAAATTAATTATTTTCCTATCGAGAGAAAATTTTAGCTTCAAAATGAGGTGAAAGTTTTTTCGAATCAATAATCTCTCCAATCAGAGAGAGTCAAGCCCCTTGTAAGAGGAAGGCCAAAATTCAACTATAAAGATTAAAAATCTTGGTAGTCACTTAGAACTCCATCTATAGGGTGCTTTGGCACTCCAAGTAGAGAAAATATTAAAGCTAGTAAAGGGAGACTACTTTGCATATACAATACATCATCAGGCCTCTTTTAAGCATTAGAATCAGATGTACGAAAGAGAAATTAAGAGATTTGGACTTATTCTATTACTATGAAGGACAATTTGTTTCAATTGGTGGATGAGCATTGGAGCATGCAAGGGAGGTATGCAACGACTATTCACGATAGTATTTTAACTAGAGCATACTTATGAGGAATTATGCGCTGCCTATACAAGATAACAAGGGATTTTTGTATTTATGGAAAAAAATTCTAAAAAAAGAAAAAAAATTCTCAAAAATTTATATAAAAAATAAACATATAATGTGCCTCTGTAATGAGGCGCATCTTAAAATGCTTGCTAGCGCCAGCTAGCGTCATCATCAGTGGGGTTGAATAGGCTTGTTCCGGCTTTTGGGAGTCTCCAAAAACTACTTTTCAATATTCTGAACTTAATATTGATACTTCTAAGCCCAATGAAGTCTTTATCATCAAATTCAAGCAGACTTGAAGAGTTCGAAGCAATTTTTTTTAATAATTCTTGCTCTAATCGATATGCTAACTTTATGAAAGGTAAAATAATTTTACATCGCAAAGTTGTTTGAAGATTTAATATAAATTTTTATACAACACAAGCTTTAAGATCTGAAAATTTAGGGGGGAGGGGGGGGGGGAAGGAATATATTTTCAAAAAATTTAATTGATCAACATAAATGTCTCGACAAAGAATTCTATCGATATCATAAGTGATCTAATCTTGAGTCTAAATGAACCCAAATCAAGCACTTAAAACATATTTAGAAACTTTAAGACATAAATTGGAGGATATAATCAAGTTGAGTGGACTAATAGGATGAATTTAATAAACCTAATATTATTCAATTATGATGAGGTCATTAAGGTACTGAAATGCTTAATAAATGACATATGATCAAGGAGATTAATATTAGTCGTTTGATGGAATGTTTGGATTCTAATCAAATTTATCAAAATGCCCTTTTAAAAAAATTATAAATAGCTCTCCTTTTTCTACATTTTTTTGGGTGGGGTGTGGAGGGATTCGAGAGCTGGGAGAGCTAAAGAACTCTATTTTATATTTTTCGACAATCAATGTTAACAACCACCATTAGCAATTGCCGCCATCATCAACATCACAATCCGTTGTTCGACTTCAACTATCTACTTGTGGTGTCCCGACTTCGATAATCCATATATAAAAAT
The DNA here is from genome assembly GCF_001605985.2 of Dendrobium catenatum. NCBI lineage: Eukaryota > Viridiplantae > Streptophyta > Magnoliopsida > Asparagales > Orchidaceae > Dendrobium > Dendrobium catenatum. The sequence goes on along the minus strand of NW_021380961.1, from coordinate 229,436 downwards.
TAGTTAATTGTGTAATCTCGTCATTATGGAAAAGAGCGGATTTTTATATCTAACAATTATATAGTGGATTGTTGCAACTAACCTAAGCCTTGTGGGGTTTTTCTCATCTTAGATTTTTCCATATAAAAACTTATGGATTCTTCTTCAAACTTTATATGTGCTTGCATAATTTATTGTTGTCTATCATCGGCCACCAACCATCGTCATTGACTACATCCGATGAATTGTTTTTTCATATGCATTGCTATTTTAATTTGCATTTCCTTCAAACCAAACAAAATTAAGATCCTGCGTTTGTTGTATATTCAACCAAACAACTGAAAAGTATTTTCATTACACTAATTTTACTTTACACTACATTCTTTAATGTGCATTCCTTTCTCATTAAACCAAGCTGCCCCTTATGTCCAAAATCTTTTTCATTAAATAGGTCGATTCCACCTTTCTCTCTCTTGCTTATTACTCTTTGTTTTCACTTAAAAATTCATGGTTGTCTTTGATATCAATTGCCATGGAAGGTTGGAAATTAACTGAGGGAGCAATAGCAAAGATGAAAAATATTTATTGAAAAGTAAAAATAGAACAATGAAATTTATATTTTGAGGAGATTGAATTACTTCCATCCATGACCACACAAATAAAATATTCCACTGTAAGAGAGGGTGCATAAAAAATTTCACTTAGTCATGTATATTTTTGGAGATTAATAGAATATCAAACAATAAAGTAAGAGATTTGGAGGAAAAGAGACCAAGAATTTAGGTCATTTTTCTCTCTTCACACTAACAACATATATTTTGAATTATAGAATCATCTTTTGCTTTTCTATAACATATTTTTACTAACGCCATGCACTTGTTTTGTGACAAATGGACGCATGGCTAGAAATGAAAGAGTCATATAGTTTCCTATATTTCTTTCTTTCTTTTTTTTTTTTAAAGAAAAAAATCAAAATGATCCCTTGACTTTTTATAAAAGAGCAAAATAGTTTTCAATTATATTAAAGTACAATTTAGTTCCCCAACTCCTTAATGAGGAATCAAGATAGTCCCAGCAGATTATTTTGATTCCTTTTTAAAGGCTTGATGGATCAAAATAGCCTTTTAATATAGTTGGGGACTATTTTGATCCTTTGTAAAGAGTCAAGTGACTATTTTTATCATTTTCGCTTTTTTTTCTCTTCCTCTTTCTTCTTCTCTTCCCTTCTTTCTTTTCTCTTTTTGCTTTTCAATCCCATAGGCCCACCTTTTTCTTTTCCTAGCCAAGTGAAAAATATCCGCAACCCTCCCTTTTAATCCTTAATTCTGAAGTCAAGCCAGAACTATCCAACTACCAAGTAAAATTAATGCTGGCTTCCAATTGGTTTTTTGGGTTTCTTGGAATAAGAGTCGAGCACATAAAAATTCAGAATAAAATCAATTTTTAAATTTCTATTTCAAACTAATTGATAATTAACAGAATTGCAAAAAACATCCTTTAGCTATCGAAAAAGATATAAATTATTTAGCTTTTTTCGTAAACTATCTAGCTTGAATTTTGTGTTCATCATGTAACGAAATTCTCCAATTAGGAGTATTTTGTGGCCTTTGGTTGATGAAGTGCGATGGTTGTGATATGAAGATTTCTTTAATCAAAATTATATTTCCCAAAAGCTAATAAAAAAGCTCCAAACTTGTTAGAATTTGTCTCAATTTGAAATTGGTTCAACTCAATTTCTAGTCAATGTCGAGTTTCATTTCAAACTCAAAACTGATTTCAAGTCAATTTTGAGTTTGCTTTGACTTATTTGAATATAGATTGAGTCGTCTCAAAATCTGATTCGATATAAAATATCTAAATAAAATATATAATATAGATAATAATACATGGTGTATTATTTTGGGTCGAGTCAACTTGATGCTAAGTAATTTTTATTTTGAACCGTGTTCAACTTGTGCATTTATTCTCAACTTGAAATGTTTAAATTTTGTTTGCCTTAGCCTCAATTAGTTGATTAGGTCGACGACCCATGAAGTGGCCGCTACCTTGGCATAGTTTTCAAAGCTAAACGTAGCTTACTGGATAAGTTTGGTGTTTTTATTCTGGAGTGGCTGTAACTAAAGAAACTGGATTTTGTCGTGTTGGTCCAGTTTGCAGCCATGTATCTTAACATGAATTTCAACTTATTGAGTTTTTCAAATGTGGGCCAGCATGAAGACAACTGTCTGTTTTAACTAATTTGGTTCGACTGGGACTAATTTGACTCAGGTTTTCGTTAACCAAATTTATTTTATTTGACCTGGAATTGAACCGAGGTTAATTTGGGTCAAGAGGTTTGACTTAGGCATTGGAACCGGAAGTGAATCAGAATTAAATCAAGTAAACCATTTTGCATTGGAGTGAATCTAATATTTTGGAATGGTGGTGATTGCGTCGTGCTTAGAGGACTTGCATTGCGGTGGGAGCGATGATGATGGAAGCAGCGATGGTCATCTTTGTGAAATCTGCCTCAGAAGCATTATGCCCTCAGCTAAACTAAAGAGAACTGGCCCCCGTGTCCCTTGGCGTTATTTTCATTGTAAAGCAAATATTGGCACCACCAAATTTGCTTGAACAAATTTTCCATGGATGTGGCTAGGCCTAGCCTTGGCATAATTTTCTATAATTCTGGTAGATTTCTGTACCATCTGCACTACATGGAAAACGTTAGAATTGTATGCACTGGAGCAACAAAATTGGTTACATCGTTTTCCTGAGGAATTTTCCTGTGAAACTTGCTGATGGCACCAGCAAATTTGCTTGAACAATGTTTCCATGGATGCGACTAGAGGCCTAGCCTTGGCATAATTTTCTTTAATTTTGATAATTTTTGTACTATCTGCACTGTACGGACAACTTTAGAATTGTATGCACTGGGGCAACAAAATTGGTTTATTAGATTTCCCGAGGAATTTTCCTGTGAAACTTGCTGATGGTTATCTTGACTTACGAAAGAATTTTGTTTGACCGGTCCATTGGATCGGTCAGATTCCGCCTCTCGTGTACGTCTCTTGAACCGCCGAGTCAAAGGGAGCTGTTTAGGAAGGATTTTTGAGGGAGTTAGGAGGGAAATTTGAATGTAGGGACTGTTTAGAGATTTTCTTTTTGATTGTGTGCATTATATAGTTTGTTTTTCTAGGATTAGGGCATCTTGAATTTGGCGGAAATTTGAGATCTATGAGTTTCTTTGGGCTCTAGTAGCATCTAGGGATTTGGGAGAGAGATCCTCATATCGAATAGAGGATCAATTGTATCTTGGTAATTTCCGTCTGTACCTTTGATTATTGCAATAAAAACTACTGGTTTTTCTGATTTTTGTTCAGTTTGGAAAAGTTTTTCTTGCTGTTTTTTCGAAATTGATATGAATTACTTTAAAACATCAAGTGTTTCCTATCAAATTCATAAATAAAAATGTTAGACCTTTTTAAGAAGGGGTCTGTAATTTGTAATTTGTTTGAAGGATTTGTGAAGTTTTTACTGCCATTAAAAGAAGAAAGTGCTGATACATTTTGATCCTAATATTATTGTTATACAGATAGATTGTTCACAAGGTCATCCTAAGATTCATTAAGTGGACCTTGGAAATGTTCAATAATATTCCTTGGTTCCTTTGAAATTCATCTAGCCTTTGTTAAAAAAAAACAACTCAAATTAATTTAAGAGTTAACATTAGCCAGACCAATTTCCTTGTATCTCTGTGCTTAGTGACTTCTGGGAATCAATCTCTTGTCTCTAATTCCTAGAGAGCACAGAGAAAATATGATGGATTAAAGTTAAACGCCAAAGATATCTGATAAATTGAGTGTAAGGCAGGTTCTTAAAAAAAAAAGTTCTGAATTTGGTGTCTTTTGCATGGCCGGCAGGTTGACTAACTGATAGGTTTATTAGATTTCAAGAGTAAGGGTAGGTTATATATTCCATACTCTAGTTTGGCATGATTGAAATCATCAAATTTTTTGCTTCATATATTTAGTTCCTTCTGTTTTTCATCAAGTTTTTTAAAAATACATTAATTCTTAAAGTTTCACATACATTGCCTGCTCTTTCTATATATACTCTCCCTTTTTTTTATATTTAATAAATAGGAATCTTTTATATGCTCTTCCAGTGCATGAGAATGAATTCTCAAATTTATTTGTAGTTAGCAAATGTAGAATTTAATGATAAGTTGCCTATTGTTTTATCTTGGATAGTATAATTATGTTTCCACTTTGAACAGCGTTACTTTTCACACCTTAATCATGACTGTTTTCATTTATTTTAAAATATGCAACCGAAATCCCTACTTTGTTCATCCATCTTTCATGTCACTTTGGCAACTAGTAACCTCAACTAATAATGTAAAATGATATTTGATGTTCTTTGGTATGCCTACTTTATTTTCTTGCACGTTCTACATACCATACAGACTTTTGCTACTACAATAAGTACAAAATCAGATGCTTCTTGTGATATGTTTCTAGGTCCATTGTCATTCTGTTTGTGTAAGCTTTTTCGCAATTGATTTTATGCCTGATTTTTCTACTAAATCCATTAGTGTTTCGCTTCTTTTATCTAGTCTTGCTACAGCTTTAACTATTATTCATTCAAGGTAATCTATGGTACTATTAGTGGTTGTAGGAAAGACATTTGGATTAATTCTTGGTACAACAATTAATTAAAACCTAAGAGACTGAGGTTTTATTTGGGACGGCTTTCTTACTGCTTCTTAAAACAACTTTCTAGTATAAAGTTTTTAATTTTTGTCCTAAAAAGCTGATTTAAAAAACAGTAAGAAAGCCGTCCCAAACGAAGCCTGAATCTTCCCATTGTCACAATATTTTCTTTTTCTTAATTTTTGTATGAACTTCTGAAACATATATGGGTTTTCTGAATGATGCAGAAGGCCTCCCAGTTTGTGGCTCGCTCTGCCCGTCTTAAAGCAATTTCACTGGTTCGTTACATGCCACTTATGCGGCCTTCTCTTCCAGCTAGTGGTGCCACTCAATGGGCGGCTCTGCCCCTAAGATGAGTTCTGGAGCTTTTGAGATGGCAGAAGAGACTTTCTCTTTTATGAAGACAAGGATACACAATATCATGCATTCTGTACCCATGTTTTATAGCTTGTGATGATTCTTCTTTCTGAACTGAAGTTCTTTGTGATTATTACTCTCTTTCTTAATGTGTTGTTTACTTCAAGTTTACATTGAAATCAATCTGCTTCTATGTATCACTCTCTTTCTTAATATGGTTCTTCTTTATGAATTCTCAATCTCCATTTGCTCCTTTCACGCATTGTGTGAAAATTTAGAAGAGATAATAGTGGCGGCGGTGGTGGCTGGCGATCGGCGGTGATTTGTCTCTTATAGTATACAATTATCATGATATTTGTGAAGCTGTTTGACATGATTTGGGCTGGTATCACTCTATATAAATTCATTAAGTTAATCAACTCTTTACACAACGCAGTTGCTAAAATGTGTTTCTTTTTGGCATTCGGGCTGGGGCTCGCGAAAGCTGCAAATGTTCGTTTAGACTCGAGATGGCCTTAGTATTTTGCCATGTTAATGTTGGAACTTCTCAATTTTTATCATTTGGCGATCAATTACTAGTACAAAATAGGAATAATAATCCGAATATTGCTACTCAACTTATAGAGGAACAACTTGTTAAGGCTAAGAAGTTTCCATAAATCTATTTAAAGCTCCATAATTATCATAGTTAATCAGTGCCTTCCGAACTAATTGCTGGATTATGATACTTATATTATTATTATATCATTGAAGTTTCCACAATTTTTTTTTTTGGGAAATTTTGGGGCCATGGCCCATAATTTTCATTGATGAATAAAAGATTATAAATAATGATGAATACAAGTAAATGACTATCATACATAAGCAGAAAACAAAAACTTATGTAGGATCTATGAAGAAACCTCAACTATACCCACTAATACAATAAAAAGTAATACAAGGTTAAAAAACAAAAAGCTGCTAGCCAAAAAAACGGTCACAATCAAAGAACTTGACTGATCCAAAAAGACATGGGTCTGCAGAAAGAGAAACCAATCTCCAATCCAGGCTTTGAGCAGAAGAACATTCCAGCTTGCACGAGCCGAAGGTGAAGAGTAGAATTCCTGAAAAATAAAAAACATGAAGTGCAAAAACTGCAGCAAGAAGCAGAACCAAATGATACCATATAGCTCCAGATTATAATTAACCAGCTCCAATACACATTTAACCAGGACTCAGAGAAAAGAGAGATGACCGAAAAAAATTCCCCTGGTTGCCCGAAGACCTTCCAAGGGGGATTATCAAATTGAATTGAAAAGGAGCTTCATCATTGTCCTGGTTAAAGATCCAGCCCACCAGCAAGCCACAGCAACCGAAAGATCCATATAATCAGAAATTCCCCAACAGCACATCAGAATTTCTCCATTTACAAACTCTGCCAATTACCACTTTTTTCACAAAAAACTTAAGAAAAGAGGAACTGCGGAAAATACTGCCAAATCTCCGATTATTCCTCTCCCTCAAGATTTGATAAATTAAAGTGCAAATCGTCAACAAGTAGAAATTCAATGTATTGTGTGATCCAGAAAATTCAATCTCCATCCAATGAAACAGTTGCATGATAGTAGTCCGTAACAGAAAATTCATAGTACCAGGTATGAGAGAATTGAGAATCGTAAAGGAGTAAGGGCAATAAAAAAAAAGGTGATTAACAGATTCAGGTGCAGAGTGACACAAAGAGCAATTCACCGGAACATAAATGTTTCTCAGCCTTAAAGCATCTTGGGTTTTCAAACCCCCAACCATGGCAAGCCACACATAAACCGAATGTTTAAGCATGTTCTTTTTATGCCAGATAAAATTATACCAATTACTATCAGATAAATCATAGTAGAAATCCTTGACAAAATCTCTAAATTTAGAGTGAGCACAATCCTTCCAAAGCAAGCAAGCACCATCAGACTCCAGAATTTGAAAACTGCAAACTGCATTTTTCAAAATCTGAGGAGTATTATTGCTAAAAACCCAGTTTAAATTGGATATGTAATTCTTCAGATACGGAAATATGAAACAGTCCAGAGAAGCACCACCCACATAATCAGCCAGAGTTGAATTGCTGCACCAATGATCCCAATGCACAGAGATGGGTGCATTAGGAGTAATAACGAATTTGAATTTCATCTTTATACTAGCAGCAGTCTTACAGACATTAATCCAGAATTTGCTATCTTTAGGAGTAGTAGGTTTCCAAGGGGAAATATACTGAGCAGATAGCCAAGTGGATAGAGGAGAAGGACAGTTATACATACGCTGGATCACAGAGCAGTTAAAAGCAAATTGAAGAGCAGCTATAGAAGGAATACCCAATCCCCTTTCTGTTTAGGCAAACAAACAGTGTCCCACGAAACCATGTGTAGTTTATTTAGGCTGGTAATGTCTCCAAAAAATAGAAATTTGGAACAAGTTTTCCTATAAAACTTAAAAACTGTCTTAGGTAGAATAGATCCTCTAATCCAATAGGCAATGGTGTTCTCAATAGTGAATTTTAAATAATGTAATCTACCAGCAAAAGATAAAAGATTCGCCTTCCACCCTGTAAATTTCTTGTGCAGTTTATCCATCAGAGGCAAAAAATCCTCAACTTTTAATCTAGTAAAAGAAATGGGAATGCCAAGATAGGTTAACTTTGAACTGACATTTGTAATAGAGAGTGCTTGGCAAAGCATATCCTGATTCCTTTGATTCTTAGAGAACATAATAGAACATTTATCATAATTTATATGCAGTTCAGTAGCATTTGCAAAATCCTTAAGAATAGAAGAGAGGATTTTACAATTGTCAATTGTAGCATCACCCAAAATTAACACATCATCCGCATACAAAAGATGTGATAAATGATAGTTATCAGTTTTGAAACCTTTAAAACCTCTTTCATCAAGAAGATTAGACAAAGCATCCATAACTAAACAAAAAAGGTAAGGGCTAAGGGGGCACCCTTGCCTAAGACCAGCAGAAGAGGAAAAGAATCCTTCCAAAGCACCATCAATGATGACAGAGAAGTTAACATTTGTAATACAAGCCTTAATCTAGCTAATAAAAGGCTTAGGAAATCCTTTTTACAGAATCAAAGGCTTTTTTGATATCTAATTTAGCACAAAAAATGTTACCAACCCTTCCCTTATTGACCAAAGAGAGAATATCATTAGCTAAAAGAATACTATCAGTCGAAATTCTAGCCTTCACAAAGCCAGCTTGAGTATCTTTGATAATAAGGGGCATAATCGGATTCATTCTACCAGCAATTATCTTGGCTATAATTTTATAAAGGGTGTTGCAAAGAGAGATGGGCCTATAATCTAAAATAGAAGCAGCATTATGATGTTTTGGAATGATTGCAAGAGCAGTAGCTTTAATTCCACTTGGAAGATAACCTTTAAGAAAGAAAAATCTAATAGCTTTGCATACAAGAGGACCAATAATGTGTCATGCCGATTTATAAAAATGATAATTAAAACCATCTGGCCCCGGTGAAGATTTGGAAGAGCCTTTAAAAACTGCAGCTTTAATCTCATCATCCAAAATCGGAGAAACAAGCAGATTAGAATAAAATTCAGGAATGGGAGCACCAATAGGAAAAGAATCCAAATTCCTACCAGAAGGAGGAGTAGGATTAAACAAAACCTGAAAGTGGTTCGTAATGGATTTAATCACATCTTCCTTAGCAATACTCGGATTGGAAGAAAATAAATTCACCAAAGATTTAGAGCTACCAAAACGACTCTTGATTTTACCATATAGAAATTTAAGGTCATCTTCACCATGTTGTAACCAATTTAGTTTTGCTCTTTGAATAATCCAACTAGCTTGTTTGGAAGAGACATAAGAAATTTCCAAATTGATGTCTTTAAGGGAAGTGCCTAGAGATCAATCCAAAGGATTAACCATAAGTAGATCCAAAATGTCCTGTTGCTTAGCATGAAGATAATCTAACTGAAGATTAAGAGAGTTAGCATTTGCCCAATCTTGATTCTTAATATCACCTTTTAGTTGTTTAAGAACATTACAGAGATGAGATAGCGGGTTACAAACTAAAGGCAAAGAGAAAGCATTTAAGAGATAGACCCAATATCTATCATAATTAGTCCAGAAATTCTTAAACAAAAAATGATGGTGTGACTTTAAGGTGATTCAAGAATGCAAGATAATGGGGGAATGGTCCGAACAGGATGGGTTCTGAAAAGAGCAGTAAGCATTAGGAAACTTCTCTACCCACTCCTCATTAACAAGAACACGGTCTAATTTTATAAAGATAGGATTCGCAGTTTGTTGATTATACCAAGTATAGAAGTTACCCACTGAATGCAAGTCCACCAAACTGTTTGCAAAGATTATGTTATTAATATCAACCAGATTGGAATGATGAATAGCAGAGCCACCAGATTTTTTATTAGCAAACCTACAACAATTGAAATCCCCCAAAATTGCCCACGGCATAGCAGGAGAAGGAGCAACCATGTTTAAAGTAGACCAAAGATCCTTTATGTCAGAAGCATTATTAGAGGCATATACTATAGAAATCTGAAAAGGAGGGAGATTTCCAATAGTAACCGTCCCATTGATCAGTTGCGGGGTGATGAGAGTTGGTGCAAAAATTAATTTATTGGCATCCCATTTAATCCAAATCCTCCCAGAGGAAGAAAGATTAAAGTTGTGTATACTAGCTTCATTCGAAAAAAGTAAGTGGGAAGAGTCAAAAAAAGGTTCAAGAAGAGAAGGGGCATGAATGCGGGTTTCCAGCAGACAAAACAAATCAAGCTTGAAAGAATTAATAAGCCTTTTACAGCTTAACACTTTTTCAAGCCGGTTAAAACCTCTTACATTCCACACACCTATGGAAGGAAGAGACATTAAATATTGGTTTGAGGATGGGATTTTTTACTCTGCTTACCCTTTGCAGATTTTTTGGAATTGTCGGAAGTAGATTGTTTTTTGCTTTTCCCCGCCTATTTCTGAGAAATCCCAACATCATTAGAACATTCAACCATATAATCTTGTGGCTCCGAGTCAATTTGAGAGTTTAAGATCTCAAATTTGTTAGGCGACGTGATGCTAGTAGACGGTTTAGTAGTGATGGTCAACAGAGACGATGAAGATTCAGAAATTTCTTCAGTAGAAATATTCAAATTTGGAATGTTAGCTACTAAGACTTCATCCATAGGATCATCCTTAGGTGATCCAGATTGGGGTGGCTTTGCAAAAGATTGATTCTCTACAGATTCAGATGCAGCCTGAGCATTGACTTTGTTGGTCGGAGGAGGGGGAGAATGAACTTGGTAATGAAGGTGTTGGCCAATACTGTTGGTGTCACAACCCAACATGACTGGGACGGATCCCGCTCGCATCGGGTCGCGATGGAGCCAACAAATCCAGGATCTGGCTTTGGAATTTGCTTCAAAACTTTCTTCCAAATATAACACAGACAGAAAAACACAGAGCTACTATAAACATCCAAACACAGCGCAGTTCATCTATCTTTTCTTTCATCAAAATAATCATATACATATACAGTGCATGGCTTCAGACAGAAGGAACAGAACAGAATAGAACAGAAAAGCCATGACTGTACAAAAAAATAAAAAAGTATCAAGTACCTAATCACAGATCAGACTCTAGACTGCTAATCCACGACTTCCTTCCCTTTCCCAGAACCTGAAAACCACACAGAAAACAAGGATGAGCTAACAGCTCAGCAAGACATCAATCACCAATCAAAATCATCAGAAACCCACATCAGAAATCACATCAGAGAAGTATCCTTATAGAAATCAAACAATCGTACAGAAATCGTACAACAGACAGAACATATAACAGCTCAATCAGAATCAAACATCGGATACGAAAGACTGAAGTCATATCAAATCAGAGTTCAGAACAGATATCATAAAGCTTTCAAATCACAGAGCAGACAGAATCGTACGGAATAATCAGAGTCGTACAGAAATCATAAATTAAATAATTCACAGAACATATTCAGATAATTCATAAAACAGATCAGATAAGTCACAGAACAGATTATCAAATATCAAACAACAGATTTCAGATAACATCAAATTTCAGATTTCAGATATCCCTGACACAGACAGAATCTCAATGAATTTTGGCCCCTTATGCCTCCCTTCCCTGAAACAGAGGTTCCGGAACAGAACTTATTTTCAGATTTCAGAGCTCATTTCATATTCAGAATTCCCTGACCCAGACAACGGAATCACATAGGATTCCGGCCCCTTATAACACCCTTCTGATAGCACAAATACATCAAATATCAAAATCATCTTATTTCAGAAAATTCAAAAATCGTACGAAAATTCAGCGGCATAACGGCAGTATACGGAATTTACACAAAATTCACAGATTCAGAAATTTACCAAATTACCACAGAACATTCACAACAACATTGTAAGACTTTCATTGTACTGCTTGATAATTTGCAGTTCAATCAAAACACCGCAGAATCCAAAATGTCTGGTACAAATCTTCCAGAAAATACTCAAAACGTGCATAATTATCATCTCAGAGACATACAAAAAGTTACGCGGTAAAACCTTTAGCAGTGCAAAATAAAATCAATTATTCGCTAACGGAAACAAAGTTCAGAACAGAAAATGCGTCAAAAATCTCGTTTCTGAAAATTGAGAAAGGCGAAATGTGCCTTACCTTGAGTCGGTCAACTTCTCTAACTACCACAACGGACGAAAACAGACCGAAGTCGCTCAAAAATCCTCTTTTCCTTCTTTTCTTTCGTTTTTCTCTCTCATGGACGTCATTTTCTTTCCAAAATATCTTATTTTCTTATATATCAAAACTGATCGTCTCGGACGATCGCAACTTCGTCCCGGGACGATTTGGCTCTGGACGAATTTCGTCCAAACGAAATTAATTATCGACACGGACGACTTAGGCTCTGGACAAATTTCGTCCAGACGAAATTAATTATCGTCCCGTACGATCTGCTCTCGGGACGATTTTCGTCCAAACGATCCAACTTTCGTCTAGACGAACCATGCAGCCAAACATGTTTTCCTGCACAACCTGTACCGATCATCCCGAACGATCGAACTTCGTCCGGACGAACTTGGAAGCAAAAAAGATCTTTACAATCTCTCCAACTTCAAAAAAATGTCGTCCTCGACATTGCCAAACCAAAACTCAGTCAGAAAAGATACGGATATGCTTGCCTCATATCCGACTCCTTCTCCCACGTCGCTTCTCGTGCTGTTCGGTGCTTCCACTGAACTTTAACCATAGGAATTTGTTTACTTCTTATCTTACGTACATCATAAGCCAAAATCAACTCAGGTTCTTCTTCATACCTCAGATTCTTCTGAATTTCCACTTCATCAGCAGGCAATTTCTTCCCAGAATAAGATATCCACTTTCTCAAAGTAGATACGTGAAAACATTGTGCACATCAGACATCTGCTCAGATAGTAACAGTCTGTAAGCAGACTTTCCAATCCTTTCAAGGATTTCAAAAAGTCTGACATACCTTGGACTAAGCTTGCTCATCCTTCCAAATCTGCTGACTCCTTTCATCGGACTGACTTTGACATACACAAAGTCACCAACTTGAAATTCCACAAACCTGTGCTTCTGATTGTAATACTTCTGTTGTCGATCTTGTGCAGCTTTCAATCTTTTTTTAATCAAGTTGATTTTCTTAACAGTTTCATCCACAAATGTAGCACCCATTTCTTGTCTATCTCCTACCTCAGTCAGAGTCAAAGGAGTTCTACACTTCCGGCCATACAAAGCTTCATAAGGTGACATACCAATACTGGACTGAAAATTATTATTATAAGCAAATTAGATCAAAGGAATATGATCTTCCCAGCTTCCTCCAAAATCCAAAACACATAATCTCAAAAGATCTTTCAGAACTTGGATAGTTCTCTCAGACTGTCCGTCAGTCTGCGGGTGAAAAGCCGTACTGAAATGTAACTTCGTACCCAATCCTTACTGAATACCCTTCCAAAGTCTGGAAGTAAACCGTCCGTCTCGATCAGGTACAATCACCTTAGGCACACCGTGCAATCTGACGATTTCCTTCACATATACCTGTGCCAACTTATCCACCGGATCCATTTTCCTGACCTGAAAAAAATGTGCAGACTTCGTCAATCGATCCACAATCACCCAAATGGCATCGTGTCCTTGCCTTGATCGAGGAAAACCCATAGGAAAATCCATCGTTACCTCCTCCCATTTCTACTCAGGGATCGGCAACGACTATAAAAGACCTCCTGGTCGTTGATACTCTGCCTTCACTAACTGACAGGCTTCGCATTTCGAAACAAAATCTGCTACATCCTTTTTCATTCCTGGCCACCAGAACAAATTCTTCATGTCTCCATACATCTTGCCAATTCTCGGATGAATCGTATAGCCTGAATGATGTGATTCGTACATAATCTCTTTTCTCAGATCTCCAAACACAGGAATCCACAACTTGTTCTTGCAGAAAATAACACCAGAATCAGAAACTAAAAGTTCAGGCTTCTTACCAGATTCAATCTGAGTAATCAACTTCAAGTAATCAGAATCCGACTTCTGAGCTTCTTGAATCCTTTTTTCCAGGGAAGACTGAATGTTCATCTGAGTCAAAACAACAGAATCCGCACCAGTAGAGGAAATCACCTCTAACTGTAAGCTTTCTATGTCTCGTATCAGATACTCATCAGAAGTGAGCTGAATACCTGATAATCCAGAAGACTTCCTGTTCAAAGCATCTGCTACCACATTAGCCTTGCCAGGCTGATATTGAATCGTCAGGTCATAATCCTTGATCAACTCAAGCCACCTTCTTTGTCTCAAATTCAGGTCATTCTGAGTGAATATGTACTTCAAGCTCTTGTGATCCATAAAAATCTCACATCTGACGACATACAAGTAGTGACGTCAAATCTTCAAAGCAAACACAACTGCAGCCAACTCCAAATCATGCGTCGGGTAATTCTTTTCATGTGGTTTCAACTGTCTCGAAGCATATGCAATTACCCTACCATGCTGCATCAGAATACAGCCCAAACCTTTCAGTGAAGCATCACTGAACAACTGAAATCCTTCCGTACCTGATGAAAGTGCTAACACTGGAGCTGAAGTCAAACAATCCTTCAACTTCTGAAAACTAGCTTCACACTCCAATGTCCAAATAAAAGCTACTGACTTCTGAGTCAGTCTCGTCAGAGGCGTAGAAATCTGAGAAAATCCCTTCACAAATTTTCTATAATATCCGGCCATGCCTAAGAAACTACATACCTCAAATACCGTAGTAGGCCTTGGCCAATCAGCAACAGCTTGAATCTTCTGGGGATCAACAGAAATACCTTCACCGCTCACCACATGCCCCAGAAAAGAAATGCTCTTCAGCCAGAATTCACACTTGGAAAACTTAGCATATAGCTGATGCTGCCTCAAAGTCTCCAACACAATGCTCAAGTGTCTAGCATGATCTTCCTCAGAAGCAGAATACACCAGAATATCGTCGATAAAGACGATCACAAACTGATCCAGATACTACTTGAGCACTCTGTTCATCAGATCCATGAAAATAGCAGGTGCATTGGTTAACCCAAAAGGCATAACAAAAAACTCATAGTGCCCGTACCGAGTACTGAAAACTATCTTCAACACATCAGATTCCTTCACTTTCACCTGATAATATCCAGATCTCAAATCAATCTTCGAAAATACAGAAGAGCAAGAAAGTTGATCAAACAAGTCATCAATCCGTGGTAATGGATATTTATTCTTGATCGTGACTTTATTCAAATCCATGTAATCAACACACATACGGAGCGTTCCGTCCTTCTTCTTCAAAAACAATACAGGTGCTCCCCAAGGAGAAACACTAGGATGCACAAATCCTCTATCCACTAACTCCTGGAGCTGAACTTTCAACTCAGAAAGTTCCTTCGGTGCCATCCTATCCGGAGCTTTCGATATCAAAGCTGTACCCGGAAAAACATCAATAGAGAACTCAACATCTCTATCTGGAGGTAAGCCAACCAACACTTCAGGAAATACATCAGAAAACTCCCGTACAACCGGGATATCAAAAAGAGAACCCACATCTATGTTCATATCTCGTACAGAAGCCAAAAATATTGAGCAACCCTTCTTCCACAATCTTCTGACTTCCAACACGAAAATCAGACAGGATAAAACACCTCGTAATCCTTGGAATACCCATCTTTCTCCATCCATAAGCAAACTCACTTGCTTCTTCAAACAGTCGATCTAAGCCTCATACAGACTCATCCAATCCATACCCAAAATTACGTCGTAAGGAAATCGGCAACAAAATCAAACTCGATTTCCACTTCTTGCCAGAAATATCAATCTCACAAAAATAAAACTTCAGGGCGATCAAATTGCTTCCGGCCGGCAAAATAATAGAAAGAGAAACCAGTAGCAAAACAGAATCTAGATGCAAAGCATCAAAACAACGCTCGGAAAGAAATGAGTGACTGGCTCCAGAATCAAACAAAACATGACAGGGCTGATCAGAAATATAAATCATACCTGTCACCACATCCGGAGCATCTCGAGCCTCCTGCTGACTCAAACTGTACACACGTGGCTGAACTGGAGCTGGAGCTACTGAACCACTAGACTCCCGCTGACTACTAGTAGGTGGTCTCCGTGCCATAGAACACGACCCACCACCTCTACCAGAGGATCCTTCAGTCACAGTGCGTGGAGGAACAGTCCTCGGCATTCCTGCTGAACCAACAGGTCTAGCATCTGATCGAAACTCAGATCGTCTATCAAATCCAGCTTGTGGACACTCTGCAATCCGATGTCCTGGCTGACCACATCTAAAGCACTGACCAGTCATCCTATAGCACTGGCCAAAATGTCGTCGTCCACAACTTTGGCACACAGGTGCCCCACTAAAAGATCCAGAACTAGTCGTACTGGTAGTGACAGTACCAAAAAATCCTGACTGTCCACTCCTCCTGGAGTCTCCAGAAACAAATCTCCTCTTGCCAGAGGAACCACTGCCAGAAGTATCACCCCCGAACCTCTTCCTACTCGCAGTCCACCGCTGCTGATTAGCCATCAGATCATTCTCTATCAAACGAGCTCTCTCCACAAGCTCAGAGAAATCAGAAATGTGAAATGACACTAGGGTCTGCCTCAGACTATCTCGTAGTCCCCTCAGAAATCAATAACACTTCTTAGCAGAAGTACTCACCAACTGCGGAGCATATCGGGCTAAAGCAGTAAACTCGGCCTCGTACTGCATCACAGTCCTGCTCCCCTGAACAAGTCTCAGAAAAGTCTCCTGCATCTGCTGTCGTGTAGAAGGAGGTACAAACCACGATCGAAATTCCTCAGAAAATTCTTCCCAAGTAATCAACGAATTTAACTTGCCTTGGAACTTCGCCTCCTGCTGGCCTATCCACCAGCGCTCTGCTTCTCCATCTAAAAGAAAAACTGCCAATGGTACCTTCCTGTCCGACGGACACTGCATACCGTCGAAAGTCTTTTCTAACATCCTCAATCGTTCTTCAGCTGCTCTGGGCTCAACAGTGCCCTCAAACCTCGGAGGTTTCAATCTCAGAAACAACTGCAGATGTTTATCTATATCCTCAGATCGCACAGTAGAGAATCTACTCTGAGTCTCGCTCATCATCTGAGCAACCAATGTAGCAAACTGAGAAAGTGTATCAGAACCAACCATTGGGATAGTACTGCCCATTGGAGCTGCCTGACTAGCACTCTGCCCATCTGCCATATCAGGGTCTGACAGATCCATGATCACACAGAAAACTAAGCAAAAAAATAACAAAAAAAAAATCCAGACAAACCAAAACTACCCCAAACAGACTCACAGATCGCTTCCTATAGCTCTGTCTTACAATCCAAATTCCAAAACCATTACTCTGATACCACCAAAGCTTGTCACGACCTAACCCGATCGGGACGGATCCCGCTCGCATCGGGTCGCGACGGAGCCAACAAATCCAGGATCTGACTTTGGAATTTTCTTCAGAACTTTCTTCCAAATATAACACTGACAGAAAAACACAGAGCTACTATAAACATCCAAACACAATGCAGTTCATCTATTTTTTCTTTCATCAAAATAATCATATACAGATACAGTGCATGACTTCAGACAGAAGGAACAGAACAAAACAGAACAGAAAAGCCATGACTGTATAAAAAAATCAAAAGTATAAAGTACCTAATCACAGATCAGATTCTGGACTGCTAATCCACGACTTCCTTCCCTTTCCCAGAACCCGAAAACCACATAGAAAATAAGGATGAGCAAATAGCTCAGCAAGACATCAATCACCAATCAAAATCATCAGAAACCCATATCAGAAATCACATCAGAGAAGTATCCGTACAGAAATCGAACAATCGTACAAAAATCGTACAACAGACAATAGATAACAGCTCAATCAGAATCAAACATCGGATACGAAAGACTGAAGTCATATCAAATCAGAGTTCAGAACAGATATCATAAATCTTTCAAATCACAGAGCAGACAGAATAGTATGGAATAATCAGAGTCGTACAGAAATCAGAAATCAAATAATTCAAAGAACAGATTCAGATAATTAAGAACAGATTCAGATAATTCATAAAACAGATCAGATAAGTCACAGAACATATTATCAAATATTAAACAACAGATTTCAGATTTCAAATAACCCTGACACAGACAGAATCTCAATGAATTATGGCCCCTTATGCCTCCCTTCCCTGACACAGACAGAATCTCAATGGATTCTAGCCCCTTATGTCTCCCGTTGTGCTTATAGCACCAGAACAGAACAGATTCAGAGGTTCCGGAACAGAACTTATTTTCAGATTTCAGAGCTCATTTCATATTCAGAATTCCCTGACCCAGACAACGGAATCACATAGGATTCCGGCCCCTTATAACTCCCTTCTGATAGCACAAACACATCAAATATTCAAATCATCTTATTTCAGAAAATTCAGAAATCGTACGAAAATTCAGCGGCATAACGGCAGTATACGGAATTTACACAAAATTCACAGATTCAGAAATTTACCAAATTACCACAGAACATTCACAACAACATTGTAAGACTTTCATTGTACTGCCTGATAATTTGCAGTTCAATCAAAACACCGCAGAATCCAAAATGTCCGGTACAAATCTTCTAGAAAATACTCAAAACGTGCATAATTATTATCTCAGAGACATACCAAAAGTTACGCGGTAAAACCTTTAGCAGTGCAAAATAAAATCAATTATTCGCTAACGGAAACAAAGTTCGGAACAGAAAACGCGTCAAAAATATCGTTTCTGAAAATTGAGAAAGGCGGAATGTGTCTTACCTTGATTCGGTCAACTTCTCTAACTACCACAACGGACGAAAACAAATCGGAGTCGCTCAAAAATGCTCTTTTCCTACTTTTTTCTCTCTCCTGGACATCCTTTTCTTTCCAAAATATCTCATTTTCTTATATATCAAAACTGATCGTCTCGGACGATTGCAACTTCGTCCCGGGACGATTTGGCTCTGGACGAATTTTGTCCAAACGAAATTAATTATCGTCACGGACGACTTGGGCTCTGGACAAATTTCGTCTAGACGAAGTTAATAATCGTCCCGTACGATCTGCTCTCGGGACGATTTTCGTCTAGACGATCCAACTTTCGTCCAGATGAACCATGCAGCCAAACATGTTTTCCTACACAACCTGTACCGATCATCCCGGACGAACCTGGGAGCAAAAATGATCTTTACAGTTGGTGTGTAGAGGGATGGTGGGTGAGATTATATTATCAGCTGTAGAATTGGTGGCTTTTTATTTCGATATAGAGTCCGAACGTGGAGGTCTCGAGGATGAAGGAGGTCTTGAAGGGATGTGATTAGTAGGTTTTTTACTGCTACTCCTACCTCGGTAATTCGGAAAATTTGTCCTAGAATCCATTCCTAAAGAGGAAGGATTCGAAGGGCATGAAGCAGAGTAGTGAACTAAAAACTTACATTGTTCACAAGGTACCGGCCTCCATTCATATTGCACCTTCAGCTCTACCACATCGCCATCAAGAGAAACTTTAATAACGTCAGTATAAGTTGCATTACAATCCACAAGCACACAAACACTAGCAAAAGTCAACCGGGTCTTTTGCTCCGTAAGATGATCAGCAGCTAATGGGACACCGATTTTACTAGCTATTCTTGAGATCCCTTCCTAGCTCCAACAAGCCAGGGGCAAATCATGGATTTTAACCCAGATAGGAAGTGATGAAAAATTTTCATGCTTTGGCTTGAACTTAGGATGCCATTTCTGAAGAACAAAAGGCTTCCCAAGCAGAAACCAAACACCTTTAGACCATGCCATGTCGAAATCTTCAACACAGGAAAAGCTCAGAAGAAAGAAACCATCACTAAGCGAGAGTACCTGGAGAGAACCTTTAAGAGACCACGTTTTGTTAATCGCTCCTAACAGAGCTTCATAGAAAGGTCTTCGCCCGATAGAGTATCCTACAAGACACAGATTCCAATCTTCGCCACTCTTAGTAAGCTTCTCATTGGAGAAGGGAATAATATCAGGCTCGGAGGGGTGGTGAGAAAAGCTGAAGACTTTAGGAGCAGAGGAGGTGTCCGGAGCAAAAATCCGATTCTAGTTGCGCAGGGAAGCCGGAGAAGCTGCACCAGATGAAGAAAGAGGAGGAAAATCCGAATCTAGGAGAGAAGTCTCCATGCAGGAAAGCCTCCGGCAGAGCCGGAGGGGCGGCGTCGGAGAAGAAAACTCAGCAAGGTAGCAAGGAACCCTAGCAGAGCAAGGAACTCAGCAAGTTTCCACAATTATTGCTATTCAGTTGCTGTCAAAAGTTATGCTGCAATTTGTTGCTGCTACATCGTTGTTAGATTATTGTTGGATTAATTACATTTGTTATTACCTTTCTGACTTGCTGTGCTCTTTCCAGATGAAGGCTATGATGGCATTCATGTTCATTAATGTGAAATTGAAAGCATATCATTTTGCCTGAGATTAAGGCTTTGTTAGAGGTGTCTGTATTTGATCTGATCCGAAAAATTTCAGGTTCAGATCGATCCACTAGCTAGACGCGTCGGGTTCGGGTTTCGTTTTCTGACCCATTTCTAAAACCTGATCAGATTTTTGTTAAGACGGGAAATCAAAATCTACTAGAAAATGATCAGGATCCAGAGCTAGTGATCGCCTGCATCGTGCCAGTATCCAAGCCCATTCCCATGTCCGCACCCTATCCTACTCCCTCACCCACACTAGCGCTGGCCGCGCTCCCCGCCTTGCCTGCAGGCTCGCCTGCTCGCCCGTTCTGGGTCTAAATTTCTAACCCATTCACAAAACAAGGACAAGTTCCAGTTAGTTGAATTAGATCCGAGTCAATTCGAGGTTTGCCTCAAGCCTGACCTGAATATCCATTTGACCATTTTGACACCCCTGGCTTCGTTTGGGACATTTTTTTTTTTGCTTTCTAAAGCAGCTTTTTAGTACAAAAATTTTTAATCAAGAGATTTTTATAATAAAAAGTTACTTTTGAAAGTAAAAAATAAAAATATCTCAAACAAAGCCTAAGTTATGATTTCTCCGGAGCTGATATTGCATATAGCTTAAATTTTAATATATATAGCTTAAATATTAATATTAATATGTGCCTCAAAATATTCATTTAACAGCTTTTAAAGTGTGCAATATTCATAAATTAGATTATTTCATATTTTGCTATCAATTTGCAATGTTTTTAGTTCAGATAAATAATTCAGATTTTGGCAGTTTGGTTGTTGTTTGGTGCACATAAAGAAAAGTAGAGCATATTCATTGAGATTGGAGAATTAAATAATAAAATTATAGATTAAAGTGTTCTGATTTTATATTTAAATTAGTTTGTAATTTTATAATATATTTATTATTTGGAATTTTAAATGGATGACAATAAGTTCATTTGTTGAGTTGTAAATTTTAATCTTAATTTAGCTATTGTAATAATACAATTTGAGTAAGAAATATTTGTGATCTTTAAATGAATTTACTCGCCTGTGAATCCTTCTTTATATCTTGATTATTTTAAAAATACTTTTTATTTTTTTAATACTAAATATTTTAATCTTCCCTCCTAATCCCTCCTAAGATTAGTACTAAATGTTTAATCTTCCGGCCTAATTTCGCTCGAATTCGAGAAGAACAGCTTCCGAGGCGCTCATGTGGCTCGAAAGTCGAGGCGGCCGTGTATACGCATGACGCATGCTGATGGAATGATTGACGAGCGCGGATGGCGTTGGGACGGACAGTCTAATGGCTCGTGAGGCGGAGGAATTAGCTCGTGAGGAGGAGGAATGAGCTCACGGTTGGGTCGGTCGAGCCTACAGCTGTTTGTCGAACGCTGACCATAGGGTTGACAACCCGGTTGGAACTCCGATGAGTGATCGCCTGACGAAGCACCTCGCTCAGACCCGGACGACCGTCGAGGCTCGTGAGCCAACTCATGCTTGTTTCCAGTGGGACGAGCTCAAATTCAAGCTCACTTTCTGACTGACAAGCTGAGCTCAATAGTATCAAAACTAGACTCGTTTACACCCCTAAAGAAAACATCCAACTCGCTCAAACTCGTCCCGTTTACATCTCTAGAGGATGATTGCTTGGAGCATGGAGTGAACGGGAAGATGGCTCTGACACCATGAATGCTTAGCTAAAGCTTCACCTATTATGAAAGAGTATTGTGAAAAGGAGTAAGGAGGAAGAGGAAGGTAGAGTATAATTACTGTAGCAGAGTTTGTTTTAGATGTATGGCCAGGATTAGCCATGCAATTTTAGAAGAGTATTTGTGATGTTATATGAGCTGATAGTTTTGAGTAGTTTTGGTATACTGCTATCACTTACAATGAAGTTTTGTCTGACCAAATTTTTCCTAAAGTTCAAACTTAAAGGAAATAGAGCAAACCAAGTACAATCAACCTTAATACTAACTCAATATGGATCAAAATAACCACAAAGTAGATCAAGCTAAGTTATTTTCAATTTCAACAAACTTTTCAATCTATATATTGGATGCCGATTCTCATTGATTTTTCATTTGACCTCAAGCCCAAATTGGCAGGAGCAAGGAGCGGCCGGTGGTGTCGGGCAATGCAAAAATTATTGTGTCAGGACAGGGTACCGAGTGGTACCGCTGTCGGTACCAACTGCGGTACCGAGTGCCTAGTGATGTAACACATTTTTATTGGTCTCTGAACACGTTCAGTGTCTGGACATATTAATTACTCCGGGCTATGTGTCAAGGGATTGCGTCTGATGATTAGAGCTTTAGGTAGCGGAGCGGCAGGAGGCAAGTTTGTGATCTTGATGAGACTTGAAATGCAAGTGTAATTTTTACACATGAAGAATGAATTTGACCATGAAAAGAATCACATCAATAGTTATTACTAGAACAAAGTAATAGCGTGTGGTTTAAGCCACAAGTTGTATCAATTTTATGCTTTGTTTGAGACAACTTTCTTACCGCTTCTTAAAACAGTTTTTTATTATAAAAATTTAAAATGTTGTATTAGAAAGCTTCTTTAAGAGCAACAAGAAAGCTGTCCCATGTTTGGGACTGGTTTCTTACTGCTTCTTAAAGTAGTTTTCTAGTACAAAAATCTTAATTTTTATACTAGAAAGCAGCTTTAAGAAGCAGTAGGAAAGCCGTCCCAAACGAAGCCTTAATCTCTGCTAACATATTGCAATGGTTAACGCCTCATTTGGGATAACTTTCTTAATGCTTTTCTTTTCAGACCTCAATCATAATTTTTATTTGCCTACTATTTTTTCACTGCTTCAAAATATTTTTATACTAATAAGATGCTCTCTATAGTGTTTTATACCAAACAAAGCCTAAAATCGCCGCAATTACTTGTACCAGTTTAATCCATTACTAATTAACATTGATAATAACTACTGTTACTAGCTAAAATTAGCAGTGATTTTGAAACTTTTGATAGAAAAAGCTAACTTAAATGCCAAATATACATATATTTCAAACTGAGCCGCATAAAAGACTAATTACTGGCCCATAACTATTCAAGAAAACAACTTAAAGGAAATAATTCACAGCCATACTTCTCTTTTCACAGCCTATGTTAAAACTCTACTAAAGATTCTTACACGCCTCAACAACTTGGTAAGATGAGAACTCAAGCAAACTAATTTCTTCCTAATCCACTTTATCAACTAACGTATGGCTGAGAATATAACTAAGGTTTGGTTTGGGATTAAAAGTTGTTTTTTAATATAAATTTTTTTATAGTACAAAAATTATTTTAAAAAATAATAACTAATTTGTCCCTAAAAAAGTTAAAAAAAATTTTATTAAATGGATTTTTAAGTAATTTGTCCCTATTTATCTTTTTTTTTTACTCTTTATTATAGGAGTCTTTAGGCAATTGCCCCCTCTAAAAAAATTAAAATGCCATGGTCTTTAGGCGATTGCCCCCTAGCAGAACTAAAAACATTGTGTAGAGGTGTTATTTGTAAGTTTGTCCCCACCTAAGAACTAAGGTTTGTTACGCCCCTGTATTTTAGTCTGTTGGTTAAGAACTTTGACTACCTACTTAGAGGTTTTGGGTTTGAAGCTTTCTTATGTACGAATATGCCTTAATTGACCCAAACGTCCCAAAAAATGTACAAGTGAAATTGACTTGGACCTAACATTCTTTCGTGCGACCTTTTCTTTATGTTTCTAGCCATGCTTGTGATTATTTGGCTAATTGTCTACATAATATTGCATTGAGTTATAATTAATTGCTATTTTTAATGTAAATCTGCTAAGTAATTAATGCCTTGTGATAATTTCCACGCAATAAAAGTAACTTTTATTAGAGCTTTTGGAACTTAACTTGTCCTAATTTACTCTACCATTATGATAATTTCTTTTCGTATACACGCAATGGAAGTAACTTTTAGGAGCTTTAACGAAGTTCTCGCATGTCCTCAAAGTCATTTAATGTAGATTTTAGGATTTCTTCATCACTTAAGTTTCTTATAATATGCGACTTTATATAAGGGTAGATCTAGAAAGAGCTGAGGGGACAGGGCGGACAATTGCCCAATATTATTATTATTATTATTATTATTATTATTATTCACTTGGTATAATAAGTATCTTAACTATTCCCCCGTTCAATAAATACATTTGCCCAAAATGCTAAGAAAAATTCTATTCTAATCATGCCGAAAATTGTGCATGATTAGAAATTTTTGTACTCAAAAGTGCTTCATAAAACACCTTTTTAGTTCAATAAATTTTTATACTAAAAAACTGCTTTAGAAAGCAGTAAGAAAACTGTTCCAAATAAAATCTAAGTAGTTAAGTTGGTGAAAAATGATAAGAAGTGGCAAGGACAGATAACTAAAATTTCTAATCCAGCACACCCTTCAGTGATTTTAGTGTGGAAGATTTCTTCATTGAAGTGTCAAAACCAATTGATGTGGAAGGACCGAAGGACTTCTATTAATAAGATAATAAGTTGTCTTGACAAAGTAAACCCTAAACTGAAATGAGTTCAGGTAATTCATAGGCTTGGTTTAGAATAATTTTTTTATTATTTTTAAAATAAATTTTTAATATATAAATTTTTATAAATTATTTTTTATAGAAAAGCAACTTTAAAAAGTTATAAAAAAAACCGCCCCAAATAAAACCTTAAAGTAATCAAATGCTTCATTCCTAATTATTATTATTATTATTATGCATAGAGATAGGCATCAACACGGTATAAGAAGTGCTTTGATTCATCAAACTCAGTATTTTTTGGAAATTATTGTCACATTTGTTTACCAAACAAACTTTATGAAGTACTTCATCAATTCTATTTTTTATAAAATGAATCGTTGCGATGCTTGAAAACATTATCAATTTGTAGAAATTATTGTAGTAATCAACTTAAGGATATACTAATTTACCAGCTATGGTTGATCCAAATAATATATTGCTAGCAGAAAAATCTCCAATTATTTACAATAGTAATACTCTTTTCAAAAAAATTTATTTATTAGGGTTGTCATATATAATCATATCATCATCCTGTGAAACTGCAACAATTAGCAACCTGGAAGTATTTTAAAGAAATGAACAGTAATCGGAAAACAGAGGAGAAGAAGGCACTTATTAGCATAACAACTAGTTTAGCAGATAGCTCATCTTTTCTTCCCATACTTTTATTTTCGTTTACATTGAATATATATTAGTCTAAGGAATCTAATGCACGGTGGGATCATAGTTTGTAATTAGGCAGCAAAGGTAAGGATTCAACTAGTACAAATATTGCCTGCAGAATCAAAGAAGTTGCGGACAAAAGCATGAGTAGGGCGGCTGTAGCAGTATACACACTGTTGCTTATCACTTCTGCTTATCATCCCCCCTCAATATGACACTCTATTCAACGAGTGTTAACTTGTGTCGTAAATGGTGAAATCATTTAGAAGGCAACAGTTTGGTGAATATATTAGCGAGTTGATCGACTGTGTTGATGTGTCGAATAGAGATAGATTTATTTTTAACACAATCCTGGATAAAATGATAGTCTATATCTATATGTTTAGTATGGGCATGAAAGACAGGTTTATTCGCTAGGGCAATAGCTGAAACATTATCACAAAACAAGACAGTAGAGAGCTATGTAGGGATTTGAAACTCAAGTAATAGACGTCTTAGCCATAAGAGATCTACTGAGGCAGTTGCAAGAGATCAGATTTTGAACGTGCGACAATTTTCTGCTTTTTAACTTGCCATGAGATCAGATTTTGACCAAGATATGCACAATAATCGATTGTGGATTTACGATCTACCGGATATCCAGCCCAATCTGAATCAGAAAAAGTATATAATTGTAAAGTGATCGGTTGGATTAGTAAGCAAAATGACAAAGTGCCATGCAGGTAATAAGCAGTCTTTTGAGAAGATGAAAGTGGGAATTTAAGGGCTTGTGCATAAATTGACATAGTTTGTTTACTATATAAGAAATATCCAGTCTGGTAACTGTTAAATATTGTAGTAAGCCAACTAAATGTTTCTAGAGATTTGTATTAGAGAATTCTTGATCAGAATCCAAATACTTGGAGGATTTTGTGGCCATCAGAGTAGACAGTTGCTTACGATTATGCATGCCTGCTCTAGCAAGAATTGTAGAGGCATATGCAGCTTGACTAAGGTATAAGCCGTTGGAGCTTGAATGAACTGAAATCCCAAGGAAATGATGAATGTTGCCCATATTTTTAATTGGAATTTGTTGTGAAGATCACGTAAGAGAGCTTGGATAAAATGTTCATCATTGCCTGTTAATAGAATGTCGTATACATAAATCAATATATACATTACTTTAGAACCACAATGATAGAGGAGCAATGATGGATTGGCTATACTGGGCTGAAAACCAAAATCAATAAGGTGAGTAGAGAATTTGGCAAACCATTGTAGTGGTGATTATTTCAAACCATAAATAGACTTTTTGAGAAGGAAAACATGATTTGGATGTAATGGATCAACAAACCCAATAGGTTGAGTCATATAAATTATCTTGAAGGTTTCCATATAAAAAGGCATTTAAAATGTCTAATTGGAGCATCTTCCATGTGACGCCCTAAGATCTAACTTGGAAAGAATTATTCAGTCAATCCTTTAAATCAATCTTCTACCAAAGCTATCTATAGTCATCAATCAGTGACAAGCAGTCTAACAAAAATCTATAATTCAAAACATCATGTACATATTTCTATTCATTCCCAAAAGTACATTTACATTACTCAGGATCTACACATCAATCACAAGTAATCTATCCTGTCATGAGTACAAAAAGAATCACTATAACAAAAGGACAAAAACCTAAAGATTCCTGATCAACCTCAATCTCCTGCTCCCTTGCCCTGACCTGAAAATATTAACCACATATATGAGCTTCAAAAAGCCCAGCAGGTCACCAAATACCTACTACTAAAATCAAAGCACGGTACAGAAGTAATATGCATGTCAATCAGTCATATCATAGCAGTCACTTACACATGATCATTGAGTCAATGCAGAATCACAAATCTTGCAGAAACAGTAATCAGTACAATAATAGAAATCAATACAGGAACGTGTGAAGCTATCACTATCAGTGGAAGAATCAATAAACGGTATAAAAGTTTGTAAAGCCCAATGAATCAATACGTGTGTCAAATCTCTACAGTTGTAGTCGTATCAATAATGCCAGTCAATTCAGTACAGTAGACAAATCTTCATATAAATTGTTAAATAAATCTTCATACCGATAATATCAATCAAATCAGTCTATAACATCAATCGTATAAAACGAATTCATTGGTTCAATAATATCAGTCGGTATAAAACGTCAAATCAATACTATCGTTCATGAATGTTAAAATCAAATCAATGAAATAAAATCATAACATCGTTTAAAACAGTTGGAATCAATCAATGCCGTAGAATCTTATCAAAACGTACACTTGTAATTCAGTTATGCCAATACAGTGAATCAATAGTAGCAGTGCCTGTATCAATATCAGTAACAATCCAGTGACATGAACAGTAATGTTATAATCGTGAAATCATGCAATAACAATAAATCCATATAATATCGATAAAATCGTACAGTAATATATCCGTTCAGTATCAATAAATGCGTCAGTATCAGTAAATCCGTACAGTAGCAGTAACAATACTGCAAAACATGCAATTCAGTACAATAGTCATACAGAGCAAGTAAAAGCATTGGCTATTGAGGTGTTTTTCAGTCTTGTATCAATATCTTTTATCTTGTATCTTATATCCGTTGAATAAGTAAACAGAGTCGTACTGTTTGCCCGTCGGCACAGTAATCATCTCCTTATAACTCCCTTCAGTAATCACGTGATCAGTAGCGGATAACACCAAACCATATTTAAAGGAAAGCCCTTCGGCTCATCATCCTGTACAGGTCAATCACTCTCCAACCAACGGTTCAACCAGTCTTTCCTTGTCTTCCACACATACAGTAGTATCACAGTAATACAATAATATAACAACAATTTCAATCATATAATCACATTCATCATTATCATCAACGCATTGCAACCAAACGTGATTGGGCTCAATTTAGAAAACCCCTTAAAATATCGTATAGTAGACAGAAGTCATTGTAAAATGCACAATTTTAGAAAATTACCAAATTACTAGAAATCACGTAAAACAACGTTTCAAGACTTTACTTGTACTGAATCAATATTTTTCAACATTCGGATAATTTTCTATTCGATAAAAATCGCATAGAATTCAAAATATCCGGTGAAAACTTTCTAGAAAATACTCAAATCATATAAAAACACCAGTTCAACAACATACCGAAAGTTACGCGGTAAAAGTTTCGTCAATACAAAGATATGCACGTTTTTTGATAACAAAAACACAAAACTGAGCAGAGAAACATCAAAACTCGAAATCTTTGAAATAAAAAATAGGATTCGAAGTCCTTACTGCGAGATAAACAATTCTTCCAACTGCGTCGACGGATGAAAATCGCTCTGCGGCCTCCGAAACCAAGCCTTCCTCTTCTCTTTCCTTCTCTTTCTCTCTCCAGCTTTTTCTCTCTTCCAAATGATTAAAAATATCTCAAATCTGATACTTATCAAACAGGATCGTCTCGGACGATTTCCATTCGTCCCGGGATGATTTGCCCTCTGGACAAATCTCGTCCAGACGAAATGTATTCGTCCCTGGACGACTTACTCTCTGGACAAATTTCATCCCGACGGTTCTTCCAGGCTCGTACAGGTTCTTCCAGACGAATCATACAGATTCTTCACAATTTTCTTTAGTTTGTCCCGTACTAAAGTCAGTTCGTACGGACTACCTACACTAAAAAAAGCACTTCGGAGGGGTTTTACATTCCATTTGTAAGTGACTGTTACTATAAGAAGAAGTCGAATTATTGGAAACTTTGCAAATGGACTAAATGTTTCCAAATAATCCAAACCATATTCTTGTTTAAATCCCTGAGCCACTAGTCGTGCCTTGTGTCTAGCAAATGATCCATTAGCATTATACTTTGTTTTGTATATCCATTTGAAACCAAGTACATATTGATCTGAGGAAGGGGGCACAAGAATCGAAGTGCCTTAAACTTGGAGAGCATCAAATTCTATAAACATAGCTTGAAACCAAATTAGGTGCTCTGATGCTTCGGTGTAGCAAGGGGATCAGCCGGCTGGAGAGAGTGAGACATGCTAATAATGTGTTTTGGCTTTAGATTACCTATTTAGAATCAGGTAAGTATGTGATGAGTTGGTAAAGGGGATAACAAAGGATCGTGGGTGCTTGATGGGGAGGTGGGAATATCAGATTGAGAGGAAGATGAGATGGGTCATAAAACATTTTTGAGAGAATATAAGGGTGGTTGAAACAGTGGGAATGGGAGGAGAAGAATTTGATGTAGAGGTTAGTGGAACTAGTGTTAAGTGTGGATGGTATTGGGGAAACATATGTATCAGAGTTGGAGTTGGGGAAGTATTAAAGAGAAAAATTGTTTCAAAATATTGGACATACCTTGAAATGATGATTTTATTTGTTTGAATGTTGTAGCACTTATAAACTTTAGAATTTGAAGCATATCCAAGAAAGACACAAGGTGAAGATTTTGGATCAAATTTATGTTGAAGAAGAGTTGGTAACCACAAGTAATATAAACAATCGAAAGTTTTTAAGATAGTGTAATCGGGTTGTTGGTTGTAAAGTACTTGGAATGGAGAGACCTTTGGGGCTGGAGAGATAGGGACCCGATTGATTAGATAAATGGTGGTGAGCTAAGTGTCTGGCCAAAATTTTTAGGGATGTTATCATCCAACATTAGGCTGCATAAAGTTTTAATGATATCACGATGTTTTCTTTCAGCAATTCCATTTTGCTCAGGTGTATAGGGACATGTTAGTTGGTGAATAATACCAGCATTGTGCAAACTAGTTTTGAAAATGGAATGAATAAATTCACCACCATTATCTGATCTTAGAATTTTAATAGGTTTGTTGAATTATTTTTCCATAGAAATCTTAAACATTAAAAATTTTGAATGAGCTTCAGATTTCAACTTCATAGGAAAAACCCAACAAAAGCGAGAATAATCATCAACAAACAACATATAATATTTAAAGCCTTGGTTTGACAAAATTGGGGAAGGACCCCATACATCGATATGTATCAAATCTAAAGGTTGTGTGCTACAACTTAAAGAATGAGAAAAAGGGAGTTTGTGACTCTTGGAGAGAGCACAAGCTTTACAATGAAAACTAGTAGAAGATCTAAAAACTGAAGGTAAATTTGCTTATGTGGAGGAAGATGGATGGCCCAAGCGATGATGCCAAAGAGTGCTGAGTAAGGTAATAGAATGAGAACAATTTGGTTGAGAAGCTTGAAATTTATAGAGGCCTTGATGTGGTAGACCTTGGAGAAGGATGTGGTTGCTCATTGAATACTTTATAACAAAACCATATTTGTTAAAGAAAACATAGCAAGGATTATCATTGACTAACTTATGAATAGAAATGAGGTTATGTGAAAGAGTTGGAACATGAAACAAAGGTTTGAGACGCAGCTTATGGTGAGGGGTTGAAAGTATTCCTTGGTCAGAGTGAGTGATTGGAAGCATGTCTCCATTTATGATTTGAACCTACTGAGTGCCGTTGTAAGCATGTGGTTGCTGGAGCAAATTGAGATCTGAAGTAAGGTGGGATGTTGCTCTGGAATCGAACACCCAGTGTGTAGAATCAGTCATTGAACTCGTAACTAATGCAGAGGAAGCATCTTGTTGACTGAACATTGGTTCTATGCCAACATTTGAAGGCTGAATGTCCAGGTTTCCTACATATCTGACATTCAGTGAAATTTCTGGTTGTGCATCAACTAGGTTTAGTATTATTTTGGAATGGGAAAGATGATGTATTCATGTACACTACCTCAATTTGAGTAGGGACGGGAGCATCCACGATCGCGAGAAGCTGCAAATGCGAGCTGTCAATCTATGGATGGAAGTTGTTAAGTCTCACGAGTAGTTTTAACTACAATATTCAATTCCTCGCTGCACAGTAGAGCAAAGAAATCATAGAGATTGATCGGTTGCAAGTTTGTTCGGATTGTAGTCTTGAATGACTGCTATTGAGAGAGAAATCCATTTAAGGTGTATATTATCACATCTTCTAGATCTAAAGGTGTGCCAAAAGAAGCAATGACATCACATTTGCTCTTAATATCTGATAGGTACTATGTCATTATCCAGTCTTTCATCATAATATGATGTAGTTCGTTCTTTAACTAAAGTAGTCTAGAACAATTTGTAGACTGTAACCCCTATTCGATTGTTCGCCAAATGTTCGCACTCGTGTCCAAGTTCTGAATGTATGGCAAGAGGGTAGGGGAGATAATCGAGTAGAGTGCAGCGACAATATTTTTATCTATGAGGATCCAAGTTTGATAGTGAGGATTAGGAATTATTTCACCTGATTCATTGACAAGATGCTTTGCCGGCTTCATTGTTGAGCAGTCTAAATACCCATCAAAACCTTTGGCGGTGAAAAGCTTCAACACTTGAGAATTACATAGAGGATAATTATCAACATTCAATTGAATATTCATTATTGATTTAACATTGAGCATCAGGAATTTTAGTTGAGCCGGGATAGTCGCATCGCTCATCTTGAGCGGAGAATGAGAAGAAGTGAGGGAAGGACTGGTGGAAGAGTCTGCAATGCTCATCTCTATAGCAGCTTGCGATGTTCAGAATAGCAAAGAAGTGAAATACCAAATCCCATATCCGCAACCTAAGCTCTGATACCATGTGAACCCGCAACAATTAGCAACCTGGAAGCATTTTAAAGAAATGAACAATAATCAGAAAACATAGGAGAAGGCACTTGTAAGCAGAACAACTAGTTTAGCAGATAACTCATCTTTTCTTCCCATACTTTCATTTTCGTTTACATTGAATATATATTAGTCTAAGGAATCTAATGTACGGTGGGATCATAATTTGTTAGGTAGCAAAGATAAGGATTCAACTAGTACAAATATTGCCTATAGAATTATAGAAGTGGCAGATAAGAGCATGAGTAGGCGGCTGTAGCAGTATACACACTATTTCTCTTTTCCCCAATATATAATCTATTATACATCTAATTATAACATGTTATGATATTCATAATCTTTCTATAGATTGCATTACAAATAGTGTAAATTATTACACAAATATTAACATGAATATGAAAATTTTGACTACATAATGATTCCACAATATCAATATATGTTGCATTTCATATAATTATTAATCAATTCCTTAGAGCCAGACCCGCTCCATCTAAATAACATGTAAATAAGATAGTAAGTACATATCAAACATTGGTGTGCTTCAATACCCACATATTATTTTAGTAATATCCACCATAATGTTTAACCTATTAATAAGAAAAAAAGTACAAGTAGAATCAAACAAGTTAGTCAAAGATATTATTAATAAATATAGAATGGTGAGGAAGCCGATGACATTTTGGGTGAAAGAGGTGATGCTGGTGAGAGAAAGGAGGGAGATGTAGGGACTGAAGCTATGAGGTTGGCTTGGCGGCCATAGATAAGAGCGATTAGCTTTTGCAACATCAAGAAAGAAGGTAAGTAGTGAGGGAGGAATGAGCTAGAATAGCTCGAACCATGACCTAATTTATCACATGCAATAGATTATAGATGAATTATCCATTGGTAATAAGTAATTTATTTATAGATATTCCATCAATAATTCATAATTAATACATATCATTAATTAACTATAAACAAATTGTCAAAGATCTATTGCTATATCCAAGTAATAACATTTATCAATAATATCCACCACTATTTCCATAATTTCTAGTAGCATAATTAGAAACAACCTCTAGGCAAAGCAACCACTAACACCCTAATAAAATTCTTCTAGTCATAAGTGTTCATAAATCTTAAACTACCAATTGCCATTGTTATAAATAATGGCACCTAGTTCAAAAACAAAATCTTGATGCAATTTTACAAAGTATTAAATTATGTCAAGTTTTCCTCTACAATCCATCTTTAGAGAAATAAATAATTAGAAACAATTAATAACATAATCAAGTCATTTAAGTGAAAGTTCCACTAATAAGGATGCTTGGAATATGTAACTTTCACTCATCCTATGGGTTATTATCAGAGAAACATTATTTGCTTTGCATTTTAGAGCAAAAAAAACGGTGTCAATTGAATTGTATAAAATATATTATAAAATATCCAATACTAGAAAAATGATACTAAATAGGCCAAAATCGTTTATGCAAAGAATGAAGCCAATATGTAAGTAGAATTGGATCTATGAGAGGAGCAATTCCTTGATGTAATTTAAGGGGTTAGTTGACAAAAGAATTATAGCCACATACTAGATTCATCAAGAAAAAATTATAGCCAAGGAGATTTTAACTAGAGGAACTTATGCTATGAAATGTTCAAGTGAACAAAAAAATGCAAAATAAAAGGTCAAATTCACACTAAATTTATCCATATCATTTAGAATCAATGTTGTTAATGGGTTAGAACCCTACAAGCTACAAGATAGTAATGATCTATAACTATCCCAAAAATGAAATACTTGTAAACTATGGTTGTATTATGCCATTCAACTACCCCATTTACAATAAATCTTTTGGTGAAAGGAGAAATTCAAACATCCTTAATTCATTAATTTTTTTTTTATTTTGTAATAAATAGCTAAAAGGATACTAGATGCCATCCACACTTATACAATTACTTGAAGAACTCTAAAGAGATAGTAGTGTCTCCAAAAAAGGTTCTAATCAAGGAGACCTTGAGAGACCCACTTCAATTCAATGGACCAAAAGGCAAAAGCTAGGGAATGTCTCCATAATTTCACTGAAGCATAAATTCAAACCTTCTTATATGTATGTATGTATGTGAACTTTAAATCCTACTAGCACTTAGGGATTTTTTGGATAATGTTATATTGAATTCTCTAATTAAGGTGGGTTAGAGGCCACTTCTTGATAAAATTTGTCTATCTTTAAAGTATAAATTAAGTACAATCATCTCCCATTTAAACTTTTCATCATTTAACATGGTGTCATGCACCTAAAATTAACAACATATAAGAAGCTCCTTTTACTTATTAAAAATATGTTAATCCATTACAAATTCTTATTAAGAAATTCTACATGTCAAGTGGATAAAAAATATGATAAATTTAAAATAATAAGGTACATGTAAATTTCCATTTGTTAAAAAAATAAAAGAAGAAGAAAATCAATTATCTGAAAATAATGTTTGGGTAGCTCAGTTGAGCTAGTTTTTGTAGTGGAGGATGTTGAGAATCTTCTAACTAACATAACTTCATGGTTTTATTTATTCTATAATAACTTAAATCTATAGGTAGCGTACTTGATGACATCTTTGCACTAAGTCTCTAAACCAAAATAGACCTTTGTAGCTTTTATCTATTTAATCACTCGAGGACCTTACGAGGTGGTTAATTGAATGCTAGTAAGTTAAACACAAAGTCTTTGGGCTCTCTACTCTGTATTCACTTAGGTATTTTGCTCCTTCTCCAATAATATCTAGAAATTTGAGTTATCAGTATTGTCCACCTAGAGCTCTTCTCAAAGCTCTTAGTAGATGTGATGATCCTCTACCAACTCAACCTTATGGAGGAGCTCCATAGCCTTGCGCTCTCCCTCCTTTTCAGTGCAACCTTATGGAGGAGGACCTTGGGTTAGCTTAGGCCAGTAGTGTGATTAATCATTTACCATCAATCCTTTTATTTATAGACTAGTGATAACCTCCACATTTCCATATGTACTTTCTTGGATGGCATACCCTAGCCTATTGCAAAACTTCTCAAAGTTAGGAGCCAATTGATAAATGCTCATGATTGTCTCACCATTATTATTCTCGTCTCTTTTAGAGAAGATGGCTAATACAATTAAGATAGTATTAATTATCTATTTGATGCATTTGAGGATAATGGAATGGATATAAATGGAGGTAACCTTATTTTAATAGTAAGTTATGTAGAACCTACATAATATATGACACACTAATTGATGTAAGCTAAACAAGGCAAGAAATCATCACTGATGCTGCTTTTTGGTTGAAGAGGTTGTTGTACCCACTAGCTACTTTGGCTCTTTTTTTTCCTCACCAACCATCTCTTCTTATTATTTTCTTATTCTTTTTCTTGTTCTCTATTCTCTTCCTTATTGATACATTTTCCTCATCATTAATTTTCCCTATAAGGTAGATGCAATCTCAATAGCAAAGTTAGTAGTATACCACTTGATACTCTTGAGTTTCTTGCCAACCTACCATCTTTGGTTAGATGACCACATCCTTTCTATTTCTCTTCTTTGATATCAAAACCTTAAGGGAAATAAGTATATGAAGAAGATGTAGTTCTCCATCAACAACTAGTGAGTTGTCCACATATATGGGATAGAAAGTGCTTAACTAATAAGCGGTCTAGCAAACCATTTGTCTCCATCATTGATAGTTTTGTAATGAAATGGGAATTGTGCACTAGACATTTAAAATAACATAAAAGTACTTGTATCACAATTTGTTTATTGATTCTTAAAATTGATATGTCTTTAAAACCAAGAGGGGACTTGGGTATAAGTAATTACCTAATTATAGAAGATAAAAGATGAATAAGACCTTTAAGGAAATAAAGTTCATCTTATATGATCAGAATAAAGTGACCATCCATAAAAAACAATGTAAAGTTATTGAGTGTAAGCTACAATGATATGATATGGCATGGCTAATTCATGATTTGTAGTTTGAATGGCATGGCTAATTCATTCTCCATTTTAGCTAGGTATAAAATAACCCTCAATTAATTAGCAAAATATTTTAATCATAGGGCCCATAAGGTATAATGTAAGGCCTATTAGAAGAGAGTGTTTCTAAAAAAAAATATCCAATAATTCTTATGTCATTTTTGAAGATTTTAGTATAATAAGTAGAAATTAGACATAAAAAAGGGGTGATACATTTAGATTTAACATATTAATGTCAATTGAAATTATAAAATCAATCAAGTAGAATGGAAGAACACTATCACTTATGGCAAACCCTCCTTCCCACTAACGTTTGTTTATATGTAAATGATAAGAGAGAGATGTTGTGACACTAGTCTCGAGAAGCATAATAGTTACATCCTGATCGATCTCCAATGCTAAATAAATAATTAATGTTGTTACTTATACCTTCAAAGGTATCACCAATAAGATGTGATTGACTTATCATTTTCTCACTAAAAATTCTGCAAGCTTATCAAAATCATGACCCTTAGATAAGCAGACAACCTACTTCACTAGTTTCCATTGAAATGGTGATTGAAACTTCATGTGAAGTTGATGGTCATCTAATAAAAAAAGACAAGTTGCAAAGCCTTGAGAAGCTAACCAAAATAATCATTTTGATGTCTCACCATGTGAAAAAATTACTTAGGAACTTTTATTTTTTTACCTAAAAGTTTTACTTAATATTTTCTTCTTCAAAAACTCACCCTCTTGTCATCTTTGTTCAAACCAAATATAATGCACAAATTTGATGTCTCACCCTGGAAAAAAAATATTAAGAACCTTCCCTTGCATGCCATGTCCTAACAAGAGGCTAACTTTATGATGTGCGTCATGGTTGATAATGTTTATTATCAACTTAAGTTGAAAGTTGTGAGACTTTTTATAACAAAAACTTATGCTAAAGTCTACCTATCCTTATTTATGTCTGGGCGATGAGCTCTACTCCATTGGTCACCTAAGAAAGAAGGCTATTCAAAGGTTGGATTTGATGTATTTAAGCTGAGAATAAAGCTTAGGAATGGCCAAAAGGAATGAATAATCTAAACCATTTAACCCTTCGAGCACCTTGATCTTAACCTCCTATACTTTTATGGCTAACTTATGGATACACATGGGATGCATACCATCATGATAATTAGTTATGTGGAAAAAAATCTTGTTGGTTACCCTTCATGGGACATACCAATCCTTAAAACCCATAACTAATTTCCACTAAGCCTTTTGACTTGATGTACCACTGACTCATGACCTTGAAATTAAAAATTATGATCATTCCATAAGGCATCCAATTTGTTATAACCCTCACACAGTTGGCTATAGTATCCTTTAGGGTAGGAATTTTTTATTATTACTCTTCATCAATATGTTAGAACTCCTTAGTCATAGTGATGAAAAACTCTAAGTGTGATGCTCCAAAACCAATGGAAAGAATTGAACAGCATAACCTAAGAAACTAATAATGTTAATATGAACATGTCCATTCATCAAAATAATCATATACAATAACCATGGGTGGCGTCATGTTAATCAAACATGTAATTCATCCATGAATATAAATGAATTAAACAAACTAACAACAGAAAAGATATGCCTATACCAAACTCTGATCAATCCTCGCTCAATTAAGGCCTTACCTTTCCTAGAACATATAAAAAACATAATGAGCTAACAACCTAGTAGGTCTCCAAAAACATACAATTATATTGAATGCACATAAAATATAAATAATATACATATAATCATTCATATAAAATAAATATGAATAATATCAATCAATAAGGATGGTAAACATGTGATGGATTAGTAATCCTTATACATGAATCATCTATATTATTCAAGTACATGTATCAGAACAAAAATCCATATTTTAGATCATTAATCTCTATCTTAATCTTACTCTAGTGTATCATGTAAAAAATGTTATATGAAATGCTATCATATGAATCAATGAATTCTATAAGCTAGTCATGTGGTTATACCATATGCAATCCAGTACTACAAAATCAGAACGTATTAGTCACAAGAACAATATAATTATTATCTATCAATACACCATGTCTTTTTTCTATTAATTTCAATTCATTTTGTCTATACATATGAAATTATATTTCAAAACATATGGTATTTTTACTACATTAGTTATCCTTAATTATACAAGTTAATGTTATGAGTTTTATTAGATATATCATAAAATGCTATACGTTATATCATATAGTATCCATTACATGTCATATCATATCAGTTCATGTGTATCATATATCAATGTATCTAATACATGTATCATTCTCATCATGTATCATTCTCGTCATGTATCTAATTCGTGTATCAATCATATCATATAACTTGTGAAATTTTTATGTTCTATCTAATCATATGAAATTATATCATGTATAAATACATCAATAATACAATTCAAGTCAAGACCTCTAGCCCACAGTATATTTTTCTTGTATTAGTCATGTCATATCATCTAGGTCATCATACTAAATAAGAATGTGTTAGATCATCTACCAATCTCATTAGCCAACAAGTCTTGTGGCTTCATATAAGATGTCATTACTTCTTGCCTGTTGACATATCATATCATATCAATCAATCTCATTTTTACTCCCTTTATATTCTTTAGGATTTCACAATAAGCTTTTATTTAAAGGAGAGCATTTTGGCTCATCCTCCAATATAGGGTAACACATATCTTGCCAATATTAATTTGTCATCTCTAGCTAGCCTTTTTGAAGATACAAACATATGTCATATGATGTATTTATCATTTATAATAAATTTAAATCATATATTATGAGCATATTTAGTGTAATTGAAATAGTATGTAAGTTATATTAGTCATATGAACTGTAATAATTATGTTTAGTATGCATGTTAGTGTGCATTACATAAAGCATGTATGAATGCATGTAAGTTCAGATGCATTTTGTCAAATATGCATGTAATGTTAGAGGTACAATAGCAGATGCATGTCATATTAGAGTACATTAAACCTAATATAATAGTCCTAAATTGTATGCCTTTATACTTAATATTTCAAGTAAAAATACATTGCATTCAAAATTACCTGATGAAACCTCAAGATGATCATATCAATTTGTTCATAATAAAAATGTATACAATATATTAAAACTTATATGGGAAAAGTTTGATAAATTATAAAATATATTATTTTAAATAGAGTTGAGAAATAGTAATCATTAGAAAAAATTCAGTTAAAAAAGGATGTATGATTAAGGTCACATACAATGATATGAAGAACTTTGTTAACTAGCTCAATGGATAGAAATGATTCATGGCTGACTTTCTTTGTCCTCTCCCTTCCTTCTCACTCCCCTTTTCCCCTTCAGTCCCCCAGCCAAAGCTTACAAAATGAGTTGCAGGGGTATAAGTTTGGGGTAATAACTGAGTTGGGTGGTTTAGATATTTAAAAAATATTTAATTTTATCTAGTGCCTCAATGCTCCAAACCCCAACACCGTAACAATGACCCCAATCATTATAAAATAAAGAGGTTGGTGTCGTTGTGCTCGCATCAAGATTTTTATATATATAAGGTTTTCTTAGTAATTAGCAGTTCAGTAATCTAATAAAAAATTTATTCATTACAATCTACCCATCTTTGAAAAATGTCATCCTCCACATTTCAATGTGAATCACTAACAAAAAAACATATTAATTGTCACTAATCCCATCAATCATATCAATAAAATCTTTCACATATTTATGTATATTTTTCAATCACATTTATGTATATCAATTAATCATATGACATTCAATATGCAATACAATGACTATCAATCAAAATTAATAAACTATTATAAAAATAAATAAGGAAATAGAACTCTACTAATGTATATATCAGACACCTCTCTAACTCCTTCTAATTTAGACCATTAAATCTTGTCTGAAGTGGTGTTTTCATCACTGAAGGAGTATGATTTCTCTAACTACTGTTAAAATTATTTTCCATTAGTCATACTCACATAACCTTCACTATGTATTTTGGAGGTTGAACTCCTCTATTTATGCCTATCTTGATTGTCATATCTTGGGTTTTGATATCTCTCTAAATCCTTTTTTTCGAGTAATCCACCATTTTGTGTCCATGCTTAACACACCAAGAGCACTATCTTGTGATCAGATAACACTATCCTATATGTTTTCTTCCACAACGTGCACACTTTGGTAAACTACTATATGGTACCCTCGATTATCACTAAACCTAATTTTCTTTTCATTAAAATATCCTTTAATAAGCTCTTCTCCACCTTTTTTCCCGCTAATGTCCCATTTGAACTGAGATATTACCAAATCATTCTCTATCAACCTTGCACTTTCTATAACTCTAAAATTCTTTGATCCATAAAGGCATTAACGATGGTCTTTGCTCATATTTCAGTCCTCCCATAAAGGGATAGTATTTTTCCTCGGCCATACTAATCAATCATAGAACATACCTAACAAATGTATTAAATTTAGCTTCATATTATGTAATGGTTCTATTTCCTTGCTTTAATCTTATAAATTCCTCATGCATTTACTATTAACTTGAAGGAGGTACAAAACATTTTCTGAATGCACTAACAATCTTCTAACAGGTAATCTCTGAGTTAAACTTGCCTTGAAACTTTTTCTTCTATTATC
This sequence comes from Dendrobium catenatum, assembly GCF_001605985.2. NCBI lineage: Eukaryota > Viridiplantae > Streptophyta > Magnoliopsida > Asparagales > Orchidaceae > Dendrobium > Dendrobium catenatum. The sequence goes on along the minus strand of NW_021380961.1, from coordinate 188,866 downwards.
ATATCCACCATCTTTCTAAATTTCTTTCAAATAAAAATACTGTTAGATATACATTCCTTCTCTATGTGCATTGTATACTATCAAAGATATTTTTAATCCTTAGTAACCATTCTTTAACTACTTATGGTTCTAGTTGTAATACCCTATGATTTAATGGAAGGATTGAACTTATTTAATCCTATAATTATATAGCTCATCACCTAAAATATAAAAGCAGTAACATCAACTTTCATTTCACCAAAATATAATTATAAGAATCTTGATCATAAAATTCTACACATCAAATAATTAAATGTTAGATTACAAAATTGTACCTTAGGAATCTAGGTCCAAAACCCTATCTCTACACTTGACCTATTTGACAAGACCTTTACCTTTTTATAAAACATTAAACGAACATAATAAGCTTAACTAGCTCAGTAAACTCCTTCCCTTTACTCTAATAGCTAATATTATTCAATGCAATTATTAAAAGCAACTAATTAAATAAAAACATAAAGACTTGTGAATTAGCCAAAGTATAAGCAAAGCCTGAATGTTCTAGAGTTCCAATATATACCTGATTCCAAAGAAACACTTATACTTTCATAGTCACCTAATCACTTTCACATAAGTTTTTGAATGTCGTACAAAATACTTAAAGTTTATAGATTCACTTGCATTTCATTTTCACTTTTTCTTTTCAATCAAAATTTATATAGAGACTCAGAGTTTACTGCATATATTTCAAAACATTCCTTAAAATTAATTTAATAAAATATTAACATATGAAGTACATTACTTATTATGCATATATCTCGATGTCTTCTTATATCTCCACTTTCACTTATGCTTCCCATTACCTCCTACACCTACCTCTAATAAGTGGGGCTAAAATCCATCCCATATCTGCATTAGGTAGATGGGAGCAGAAGAACACTTAAAAACTTCCCACGCATACTTTTAACAAGTGGTTATAGAATCCCTCCCACAATTTAATCACATAGATGGGGCATATTTAGGATCCTTGAAATATCATAGAGAGTGCACTTTTTCATGTACCAAAATAGAACTTCTCAACTACCATGAAATGTATAACTCAATGAAATGCAATAATACTTAATGTTAAATATTAAATGTAGTATACATAAATTACATAAAGTGCTAGTAAAGCCGTAATTATTATAGAGCAGAATACTCGGGTAACTTTCACTTTTCAATTTCTACTTTTAGATAATATTCACCTAAACATTGTAAGAAATTTATATAACAACTACTATTGTCATAAAAACCTCAATTCAATAATATTCTCATAAATTTGAAAAAAAAAAAACTAATTGTTGAAAACTAAATTGCATAAAGTAAAAATGTCCATAATAAAGAGTATAAAACATACCAAAATTGGACCTATGAATCTCCCTCCCTCTTTTTCTCTTCCTTTTTCTCTTCCTCCTCACTCTTCTTGGACAAGCTGTTGGGGTTGAAAGGAAAATGGTAATGGTTTTAGATATTTTAATATTATATTTTTACTAATTTGATCTGACACCATGGAGCCCACTTCTTAGCACCATAGCGCTCTAAGAGAATATTTTAGATGCCCCTAGAATATACTCATCTTAGACTCACCACCGCTGTGGTGCATCTTTGCACGATGATGTTTTCCTAAAACCTATTTATTTATTTATTATTTTTTTTTGATATCTCAATGCCAAGATGCCACATCCCCAAGCATCATGATGCATACATAACAACTTTTTAAACTTCAATTTTCACCTTTTTAACCCCAAACCTTAATTATCTTCTACTCCATTTAACTTTTTAGAACTCAAAATTACTAATTACTTTGAATTAGCAATTAGTATTACAAAACTACCTAAATTTTGGTTATAGATATTACATTCTCCCCTCCTTACAAAAATATCCTACTTAGCATTTCAAATCTACAATACTATCTATCACAACACAAACAGAACATGTCTAGATAGAACTATCTCATTTCAATCTCTTTTTCCAAATTGCTTCTTGCTTTGATATGTGCTTCCAATGAATTTTGACCATCATGATCTGCTTGCTTCAAATTTTTAACATCAAAATCCATAATGCATTTAGGTTCTTTTCTATAAGTTAGATTGGGTTGCACCTCAACTTCATCTTATGTGACTCTTGATTATATATGATAATCACTTTCTCAACATAAACAAATGAAAGATACTATGAATATCAGACATATGGCCTGGCAAAAACAACCTATTAGCGGATGTTCTAATCCTCTCAATCGCCTCAACAGATCCTATATGTTAGCGCTTAACATACTATATTTTCCATATCTGCTTAAACCCTTCATTGGGCTAACTTTCAGATACAAAAAATCACTTGCTTGAAATTTTATTGACTTATACCTAAGGTCAAAATATTTCCTTTGTCTTTCATGTGCTGCTTCGAACATTTTTCTAATCAAACAGATCTTCTAAGTAGCATTATCCACCAGTTTAGGACAAATCAATATTCTTTCTCCCACATCAGCCCAAGATAAAGGCATCCTACACCTTCTTATGTACAAAACTTTATAAAGAGCCATACCAATACTTACTCAGAAGCTATTATTATATGCAAACTTAGTCAGAGGTAAGTGGTTCTCTCAACTCTCACCAAAATCTAGAACACATAGCATAAATATATCTTCTATAACTTGAATGACCCTTTCAGACTTCCCATTTGTATGGGGGTAAAAAGCTATATAGTAATTCAATTTCATCCCTAGACCCTCTTGAATACCCCTCCATAGTTTTGAGAAGACTTCATGATGTCTACAATTACCCATACTACATTATGGCTTTGCCTGGATCAAGGAAAACTCATAGTAAAATCCTTTATGATCTCTTCCCACTTTCACTCAAGAATAAGCAACGACTTTAATAGTCAAACGGGCCTCTAGTGATCATCCTTCACTTTCTAGCACGCTTCAAATTCATCCATCAACTCTGCTATGTCTCTTTTTAATCCAAGACACTAGAATATGCATTTCAGATCATAATGTATTTTATTGCATCCTAGGTGAATGATATACCCAAAATAGTGGGCTTCATGTAGAATCTCTCTCATCAAATCACTAGTACTTGGGACCCACTTCTTACTACCATAGAAAATAAATTATTGATCATTTAGTTCAACTCATCTCTATTTCCATTGGATCTGATCCCTTTATCTCACATATTTTTCATATGTCTTATGAGCATCCTTAATCCTATCTTGTAGTGAGGCTTGAGCTATCATATGAGAAATGGATTCAACAGGCACATCAAATTAACATACAACTTCTAATTCATGCCTTTCAATTTCTCTAATCGGTTCCTGCTCAATAGTGATCATGCTGGCTACCATTCCTACTGATTTCATACTCAATGAATCATTAACTACATTTCTCTACCTAGATGATAAATAAATCCAAATCATAGTCATTGATCAGCTCCAACCACCTTCTCTGACTGAGATTTTAACTCTTTTTGAGAAAAAAATATACTTCAAGCTCTTGTGGTCATTGTAAATCTCACATCTAACACCATAAAGTGTATAACGCCAATATTTTAAGGTAAATATAATCACCGCTAACTCCAAATCATGAGTTTGGTAGTTGTTATCATGCAATTATAGTTGTCTGGATTCATAATATACTACCTTTCTATTCTCCTATAATACACAACCCAGACCTTTCAAAGAAGCATCACTATATACCTTAAATCCTTTTGTACTTGACAAAATAGCCAACACAAGGGCTAAAATCAGACACTCCTTCAACTTCTAGAAATTCTCCTAACACTCTTGTATCCAATCAAATGGCTAGGTCTTTTGAGTCAAACTTGTACAAGGGATAACAATCTATGAAAATTCTCTTACAAACTTATTATAATATCATGCTAGGCCAAAAAACTATAAACCTTAGTCACAGATAATTGCCTTGGCTAGTCCACTAATGCTTGCACCTTTTGGGGATCCACAATAATCCCCTCACTGCTCACCACATGCCCCCAAAACATTATAAAAGTAAACTAAAACTCATATTTTGAGAATTTATCAAACAACTTCTGCTACCTTAGAGTCTATAAGGCTAATCTCAAATGATTTACATTATCCTCCTCAGATTTTGAATACACCAAAATATCATCGATGAACATAATTATGAGTTCGTCTAAATACTCCTTGAATATTCAATGCATCAAACCCATGAATAGTGATAGATCATTAGCCACACCAAACGACATCACCAAAAACTCATAGTGCCCATAAGTGGTAATGAAAGAAGACTTTTCTACGTCTTCTTCTTTCACCCTCAACTTGTCATATCCTAATCTCAAATTGATCTTAGAAAGTACTATTTTTTCCTTCCAACTGATCAAATAAATCATCTATCCTTTGTAGTGGATACTTATTCTTTGATATTACTTCATTCAACTCCTGATAATCTATGTACATTCGTAGAGACCCATCCTTCATCTTCATAAATAGTACATAAGCTCCCCAAGGCGATCCACTGGGACTAATAAAACCCCAATCCAATAGCTCCTACTGCTGCCCTCTCAACTCCTATAATTTCCTAGATGACATTTTGTATATATACTATTAGATTTGTACCTAACATCACCTCAATAAAGAATTCCATCTCTCTTTCTAGAGGTAAACTAGACAATTCTTTAGAGAAACATAAGGGAATTCTTTCACTAGAGGGACGCCTTCTTGACTCATAACTGATTTATTCAAATCTCTTACATATGAAAGAAATATGAAATCCCCTTTTCTCCAGGCCTTATTCACTTGTAATATAGAAATTAAAGATGATAAGTCACTCCTAGCACCTAGAATATGAAATATCTCCCCATCCACATAAACGCTCAGACATTTCTTATGCAATAAATCTGAGACTAGCACTTGCTCAATCAATCCCTTCCTATTATTATATAGAACACCTTAAGAAGAAATAAGATCAATGCTAACGCTAACATCCTACCATAAATCTCAAGCTCACACACACAATCCTATTAGCAAATATGAAACCCCCATCCACAACATCATAAATAATATAAAATATAAGGACACAATGGAGAAAAAGTTTTCACACAGCTGACCCCACGTAGTGGGATAATGGCTTGATGTTGTCGTTGTTGTATAAGGAAATCTATACTTGACTAAAATCATCTATAATACGTTTGAATAGAAAAGAATGGATAGAACCTAAATAAAAAAGGGTGCTACAAGGTTGTTAAAAAATGTAGACCATACCTATCACTGCATTTGGTTCCTCTCTTGCCTCTTGCTATGTTAGATTATAAACCCTAGGCTAAACTGGAGTTGCACTTATAACTTGCATAGGCTCCCGCTGAGCTCCTACTGATCCACCATATGATCACCCTCCATTATGGGTTAACAAGGCCTCATTGACTACTCTATAAGAGGCTGGTTGTTGCTTCTAACTATAACAACCCATAGCTTTAAGTTTACCCTATAGTACTCTCTATGAATATTATGCCACCTTGTGACCTGCCTTGCCACACTAGATTTATATATATAACATTGACTTGTATGCCTCCTTCTGTAGATGATGGTGGCTTTTCTACTTCTATATATAGGTTTATGATATTCCCAACTATGTAAGTGTGTATATTGATTAAGTAATAAAATGTATGAGAACAGTGTCAATTCCTTAAGGACACAAGTGTGTTACATTTATCTTAAATATTGCCTACTTAAGCCATGAAATTTATCCCACTCAATGAAATAAAGGTGAGGTACTACCACTACTAAAAAATGAAATAAAAAGTGAAGATAACTAGAAATTGAGATGTTTAAGGCTAATGTTAGTGAATGAATCTATATCTTAAGCAGACTCATCTACAATAGTTATGAATCAGAGCATATGCACCCTTAGATATTTATCGAGCTGATAATGGTGTAAAGAAAGATTTTCATCTCAATAAGATGATTATATCTCCATTGAACATAGAATCATATTCATCCTATATATAGGCATGAAAGTTTTCTATCTCAATCCTCCTAATTATTCCAATATTCCTTTGTTGAGAAAATGTATCACACTTAATTTTAACTTTATATATATATATATATATAATATATATATATATATATATATATATATATATGGCCATTGCATGAATTAAATTAAGCAAGGGAGTAACCAAAAACAATTATTCACATTTTCATGCAAAAGTTTATGTTATGATAAAAGAAAGATTATTCACATCATCAGCCTAAAACAAGAAAGTTAGTTAGACATAGAAATTAATTTGAAATAAAATACTTTTAGTACTTACTTTCAATAAGAAACACAAGAAAGAAAATGAAGAAAATATCACCCAAATTTGAGAATCACAAATAGATTCTGCATATGGACTCTTCCAGAGTGATTTCCTCTTCACTCATGCTCTCTACACTCTCTTCCCCTCTTAAGTGGTGTTTTGCCCACTACACAGATGACCATCCACTTTACTAAGTGTCATCTGACTCCTTTCTATTCTTTTTTCTCGAAAGAATAGAAAAATATTTATATTTACTTACACAAACTAACTAAGGCGTCGTGGTTCTTAATAAAGTAGTCTCATAGAGTTATAATGATGAACTAGTGTCTTGGTACTGCTACCATGGCTCTATTACAGTGTTGGATTTTTCGGTGCAACATTTCCCTAGTAAACTATTCACAACTACCCCATCATGATGATGGAAAAGATTGGGAATTGTGGCTCTCGGACACATCATCTGGCGCTGTGGCATTCAAAAGGTCAACAACGCTTTGGTTTTGAATTATTTATAAAAATGACAGAGAGCATAGTGCAACTCATACTTATTGTGATATTCATGAATAATTCAAAATATTCCAATTATTACTATTTATGGACCTTTGGATATAGGATCACTTCAATAGTTTGTACAAGTTTTTTTTTTTTTTTCATTAATGACATTTATCACAAATACATCATGGCCCAAAATTTTTTGGACTATAAAATTAAATAACCCTTTGTGGCATTGAGGCAGTAGTAGTGTTGTGGCGTTGGCTATATTTCCTCCAAGGTGCTAAATTAATTACAATTTTCTTGAGACATGAGCTCTGTAATGTCCAGTTCCAACATTATGGCATTGAAGGCGCTGCAGCAATAGTATTTGGGGTGCTGCGGAGTTGGTTCTAAAATTACAAAATTTTAACTTTTTTTTTAGATTTTCCTACACAATAATAACATAGACACACATTTTTATTAGAATTTAATACAATATAAATAAATAACATCCACCATCACTTTCTAGATAGTGGGTAGCATCTTTGTAATTCTTCTTATTAGAAGGGAGATTAAATTATTGAGAATATCTGAGTTGGACATGGATAATTAAGAGATATTAGTCAATGGTATGCTTATTGTGATAGGAGACATGAATGCCAAAGGTTAAATAATTGTGTGCGATAAACTTGGTCATCATTCTTATAAGAGGAGAAGCTAAGTTACAAAGAAGAGAAACATCAAGCATCATTAATTGATGAATAATAGGCATATATCATATATAGTAGTTAGAAGGTAATTGATAGGGAATGTCATAAGTCAAGCGATGGTGGGTGGTCAAGTGGGTTATTCTCCTATTAAGAGAGGAGATTAAATAACTAAAAAAAACATGTATTAGATATTAGTGGCTTACGGATATCATGTATTACTCGTTGGAAATCACGAGATGATGGATGAAATAGAATAGTATAAGTAGAATGATGGTGAGAGATTGACTTAGTTTTTCTTCTAAAGGAATGTATACTGAGTATTTAAAAAGATATGCATATAATATCAATGGAAAACATGCATTTCATATCAATCAATATTAGGCATCAAATTAAGGTTGATAAAGAATGTAAAATTTTTACAAATATGTGGAAATTGGCTTGTCAAGACCAGACGACTGAAAAGGCACACATTAGATTTTGTGGATAAAAGATATTAGATAATGATTGTCAATAAGTGTCACAATATGAAGGATGAGGAATATGACAAGTGGAGTGATTATAGATTGTCATCTTGGTCATATTATTATTAATATTGCATATTGAGTGATCAAGAAGATGAGGCATCATAAGTTAGTTTAAGATGAATGTTCGACATAATAAATAAATAAATAAATAAATAAAAAGAGATGAATGTTCGACATCAATCATTGAAATTCAATGAAAAACATCCAATGAGGAATGTTAGATGTTGGGTGACAATAAGAGTTAGGTTGGTTGATGACTAGTGTCAAATGGTAGCAAGCAACATTCATTGATTTATAGGCTATAATTAGGGGTGCAAACGAGTCGAGTTTAGGCCCTTAGCAAGCTCAACTCGTTAGTTGGAAAGTGAGCTCAAACTCGAGATCAAGCTCGAGTCGAACTCGACAGGCGAGCTCGAACTCGAGCTCGTCTCACTGTAAATGAGCTCGAGCCAGCTCACAAGCCGGCACGTGAGCCATGGGCGGGAATTTTTAAATTTAGGCAGGATTTTTAAAAATTATGCAGGGTTTTTAAAACTTAAGCAAGATTTTTAAAACTTAATAAAAATTTAGAAAAAAAAAATATGAAATGTTTAACATTTAAATAAAAATTAGGTGTTTTTATTAATTTTTTTAATATTTAAATTTAATAAATAAAATATTATTTTAAAAAATAATTATTTAAAATAAATAGTTTTTATAAATTATTAATTTTTAAAAATGGCTCGCTCAGCTCATTAGCCAGCCGCTCAAGTCGAACTCATGCTCGTTTACTAAATGAGTTCAAGCTCAGACTCGTGAGCTCGATAAGCTCGGCTCACGAGCCGACTCAGCTAACTTACACACTTAGTATAATTGACAGACATTGGAATTCTCTACAATCATAGATTTCTCATTGCTAAAAACCACCCCGTAAATAATTAGAAGTACGACACATTTATAAATTTTAGGAGGTGCATTTTGATTATTTCTAAAAGTCCTAAACATCCCTCAAACAACCCAATTAGCGTCCCTTAATTATTTCAATATTTCCTAAAAGCCTTAGGGTTGTTTTCTTTGATGAAAAAAGAATGCAAGAGTAAAATCAATGTAGTGTATAAGAAATATAATGTATTTGAAATATTTGGATGAGCAAACTAAATGCATGTAATTACTTTTTTTATTTGGCTTAAAATAAAATGAATTCATTTGTAATTACCGGTGATAGTGGTGGTCAATGTTAATGGCGACGATTGTGGTAGAGGTCATCGGCACTATGGCGGTGGAAGTGGTCAATTGTAGACACGGCGTAGACGGCGCAAGGTGGTGGTGGCGGGCAACGACAAAAGGTGGCAAGGGGATGTAGCAGTGGTTGTAGGGGATAGCGGCAATGGCGAATTTACAGTGCATTTTTAATCGGCCAAATCACTTAATTGTCATTTAAATCATTAATAACTTAAATTTAAAATTTTTCAATATATCTATTAAGTTCAAAACTTAATTATTCTATCTTTACTTTAACTAATACATTAAAAGTATTATAATTTCCAATATATTTAAAGTTCTTTAATCATTAATTTTGTCTTGTGTATGATGATTCATAAATTTTTAATCATGCAACATTGGAGGATGTTTGACCCTCAAAATAACTTCAATAGTTTTCAATTATATTTTAAATGTTTGATTTAATTTATTTGATTTGGACTCATATGTATTACTAGTATTGTTGGATTCTTCTCATCAGTCGCACACTTCACTGTAAATTTACTAAAAATTCCATTCTCAAACATCTTAGCTCAAATTATATATATATATATATATATATATATATATATATATATATATATATATATATATTATATATATATATATAATATATATATATAATATATATATATATATATATATAATATAATTTTTTTTTTATATATTATTTGTTATTTTTTTTTTTGTAAAGGAAGATATACATAAGACATATGATGATCTACTAAAATTTTATCTCTATTTTTTAGGATTTAAGGTGCATATATTTATTTAATACTCTTCCTTACTCGAAATTTATAAATTAAAAAAAAAAAAAACTCTAGTAAAATATAGAAAGAAATTTTTTGTAGATCACCATTATGACTCATGTATCTCTTCCTTACAAGAAATATAAAAAATGTTAGTAAAAAATAGAAAGAAAATTTAATAGATTATCATTATGACTCGTGTATCTCTTTCTTACAAGAAATTAAAAATAAAAATCAATCTCTCATCATCCAATTATTTATATATTACATGCTTGGATTGATTTTTTTTTATTTATTCTAAGGAAGAGAAACATGAGCTATAATGATAATCTACTAAAAATATTTTTCTATTTTTTTACTAGGCTGCATATGAAATTGCTAGAAAATTATTTATTTCATTTTTTAAATTTAAAAATTATATATTAATGACATAATAATCAAACACCTATTATAAAATTTAGAATTAGGCTTCGTTTAGGATAGTTTTCTTATTGCTTTCTAAAATGTTTTCTAGTACAAAAAATTTAATTAAAAAAAAATAACCAAAAGCATAAAACAAAACTTTCCCAAACAAAACCTCATTAGAGAACAGCTATTTTATTGTTTCTTAAAACGGAGTATTAAAAAAAATTGCACTAAAACTCTGTTTTAAGAAGCAATAAAAATACCGTCCCAAACGAAACCTTAAAATGCATTTATTTTTCCCCAATTCCTTCAAATCAAATATACCCTTAAGAGTCAATTTGCTCAGTCTTCCCTTCAAACTTTTTCTTCTTTAGAATGAAAGGCAAAGATATCATATTTTTAGGGCTTTTTTCCCCCTTTTTGGGATCAAAATGCCATCCAAGCAATTGAATTCGAGCACATAAAATTCAACTTGCCCTATCTCCTAATTCATTGAACTAACAATTTATTATTTGGTCTCTAAGGATAGCCAAAGAGTAAGTGGTCATTAGTCCTTTGAGGCAAAAGATAAGCAGTACTTAATAATAATAATGCCTTAAATTTTACTTCCTCGATATGGCGGAGATTATACAATGATTTATCTTAGTATCCCGTGCTAATTATATATTTTAATATAATTACATTAAATTTATATTATTACAATTTTGTTCAGCTTATTTATATACAAAATATGGATATGGAAATACATATTATGAAAATATACAATAATTTGTTTGAATAAATATAAAAAAATATATCTTAAAATTATATTAATAATTATATAAAATAAAGAATATTAAGTGATTAATAATAATAAATTTATTTAATTGATCATAAAATAAATTGTTAGCTTTAGTTGAAAAAAAAATGTTCTTATATATATATATATAATATATAATATATATATATATATATATATATATATATATATATTATATTATTATAAAAGAAAGCCTAGTAAAATTAAACAAAATACTAAATAAAAATTAGGATTAGGTAGCATATTTTAAATAAAATATTAAATTACTTAATTTAAGTTATTTATATATTATATTTTAAAAATAAATTATTATTCACAATCATGTGTCAAATATTCATGATCGTTAATTTTTATATTTTTAATTGGACATGTAAATAATATGTCAAACACGTGTCGAACGAGTATTGGTCGACACGTGTCTGACAAATACATATGACCTATACATGCTCAACATAAAATGCGTCATTATTGTGAAATAACGGTGCATCATAAATTATACTTTATTTTTTTTATCAAAATGAATATATGATAAATAGATTGGTTTTAGAGTATATAATAAGAAGATCAAATATTTGAACATGTGACATTATCCTAAAAATCTGGAAGTATATTCCTTATATTTGAGGGATATATTATAAGGGTGACCAAAATCATTGACTTGTAATTATGAGAAAATTTGATTAATAGTTATTTTTATAATTATTTTAATGATCAAATTATTAATATTATATATCAAAAATATATATCATCTAAATTTCAAAATACAATAAATTATAGATCACATTCCGTTCGACGGAATTGATTTCTGTTTAATTGATTTTGGTAAAATTATTGCCATAAAAATCCGTAAGAAATATAAATTCTGCTTATTCCGGTGCAATTCTCGCGCTACGTCCTTAATATTAATTATCATTACATTATTTTACAATTGTAAAAAATTGGACTTCAATAAAAAATCTTAGTAATTATTTTTTATATAATGAATAAAAATAATTTATTCTCAATAAAATTTTAATTATATACAAATAAGCTAATGCATTTTAATTTGTAATGTTTTTAAATTTTTGATTTATTACAAGTTGTCTAAATATTTCTTGATAAAGCCATTAATATCATATCTAAGAGTTATATATTTTGCCAAATTGAATGGGAAAATATTGTTTTCACTAAGATGGTGTCACCATCAAATATGGATGGGATCTGTTTGGTTATGACTTCATGAGGTATGGGATGAAATGTTTATGTCATAGAGAGGACTAGAGGAAGGTAGGCAATATAAGGAGAACATCATCATAGAGAATATGAAGATATTGACATATATTTGTTTGGCTTTGTAGCCTATGATTACGATTAGAGAGGAGAGTATCCACAATGATAATAACAGTAATATATATGATATAAGGAAATATACACCTTAACCATAAAAAAGTATAATGTGCAACGAGAAGAGAAAGAGAGCAGGTTAGGCCACAGTATATATAATTAAGTTTATATCTCAACTAAGATTTTCCTAAAGAAAGAAAAGATATTATTTGACAAATGTAAAGATGTGAGCAGTAAAGGTGAGTGTCCAAAAACAAGTCTCAAACAATCTATGGCTAACTATCGATTTGAAGACTAGAATATTCAGATGGCCACCAGGAGGTGAGACCCAATATGGCTTGTATAGTTTCGTGCTAGGAGAGCTGTTGAGAAGTAATAATGGTTGTTGTCTTGATTTGACACAAAACTTACTTTCAAACATTTGAATGAGAAATGAATGTAAGAACGTGTCTCTTTTTTAAATGGTCTAACAGTTAAGGAGTTTTGTTCGAATAGAGCGATCTGATAGCGGAAGCGAAGTGGAGAGATTATCTTCAAATGAAGAAGTATTAGAAAATATCAGTTATGGCAAGGTGGAGGAATGTGCTCATTTAGATAGTCACATGAGGCATGATCGTTTAATAGAAAGAGAAGTCCGATGCAAGGGGTCCCAAAAGGGGTAGATGTAATTGGAAATATAACTAATTGGTGATACTAGCTAGGATTGAGGAGTAGAATAGGTGAATATAGATCTAGTGATTGATTTAGAGATGATGATTGTCCCATATGGTCCAATAGGGATGTCAATAACTGACTTGAGCCAACCAACCCAAAAACGAACAGAAAAAGGAAAGATTTTTGTGGTCCGAGTTAACGGGGCCACTTGGTAAACGGGGCCGAGTTTCCGATTTGTTAGTATTCCGACCCAAATTGACTGTTTGGGTCAACCTGCAACTCGAAAGGGGGAGCAATCCGAAATAGACATTTGCTTACGCATCCCCATGTTTTCATCAGCTTTCACCCTCATCCATCCACTACAGGAAAATCAGCTCCATTTCCACGGCTTCTCTGACGTCAATTTTTCGGAGGTTTCCGGCAATTTTTCTGACGAAAACAATGAGACAAAATTTCCGATGAATATTTTTCGGCGTTTCTTTCCCTCGGGAATTTTGGGAGGAATTTTAAAAATTAATAAAAAAGATTAAAATTTTACTATTTAAAATGATTTAGCAAAACAAGATTAAAATTATATTAACTATTTAATTAATTTTCATTTTAAAATATCTAAGTAAGTATTAATTTTTAGTTTATACTTAAATTATCATTTTTATTTTTATAATTAAATATTAAGTATCATTTTATTTATTAGTATGGATTAAAATATTACTTGATTTCGGGTTTAACAATTAGTTTTAAATATAATAAATTTGACAAAAAATGTATTTGCATGTCCAGCAATTCGTGATTTGTTTGATGATTTTTCCCACCTGACGACCGGGTTCGAATCCACTTAAGCAAGACACGTCGAGGTAGAGGGAGGGCCGCACACCGGGTGAAGTCTGGCGGGTTTCAGGACAGGCTGGGGGCTGCGCAACGCGGGATAGGGAGTTGGTGCGGGAATTTTAAAAAAATTCTCGAGGTTTAATTCCGCCGAAATTTTATTTCCTATGTGGGTTTTTACCGGCGGAATTTTTCGTCGAAGAACCTCCGTTAAATTTGAAAACTGCCAGAAAATGATCAATTTCTGCGAAAAATTCTGTTGGTAATAAATGATTTTTCTGTAGTGATCGCAATCATCACACTCATTGCTTCGTGCTGCCCGCCTCACCTATCGCACTCAATCGGGTCAGTAGGTCAGTCGGGTTGGCATCGGGTCAGGTTCGAGTCCACTATAACTAGTTTACCTAATTGGGTTGTACGTTAGATATAGTTGAAACTGGGTTAATTTCAGGTTGGAACCAAGCATAACCTGAAAGCCTATTTTGACATCCCAAATGTCCAAACAATATCTGACATGCCAACTTTATTCTAGATAGCTGGCAACTTGATGTAAGCCCTTGACTTAGTAAAAACTTTGTATCATAGCTTATAATCAAGAAGGCAGTTTATGAATTATTGAAGATTCTAAAGTCTAAATTATCTAATTTTTAACTATAGTTGAGATGCTTGGCTCTCATAATTGAAAGATGATTTAGAAAAATTTGACATCAAATGAGATGAAGTGCATTTTATTTTTTTATTCATCATCAAGAAAACATTTTAGCATTTTTACTAAGAAATTAATAATGCAACAACAACAAACAACATCAAGCCTTTATCCCACTACGTGGGGTCAGCTACATGAATCATTTTTTCTCCATTGTGTCCTATTAAAGGTCAAATTCTCGTTTAAATCTAATAAGAAATGTCATCTTAATATTTTCTAACAAAATCTTTTTAGGTTGGCTCTACCTTTCTTAACATAAGTCAAATCTAATACCTCTACATCTCCTAACCGGTCATTGTAAGGGCCGTCATTTTATGTGACCAAACCATCTAAGGCGACTCTCTAATCTTATCTTCTACTGGAGCTACTCCAACCTTTTCACGTATATGCTCATTTTCATTCCTATTCTAATAGGGTAAAGCCACTCATCCACCGAGCATTCATCTCTGCCACACTTAACTTAGTATTATGCTTCTCTTTTAATAGCCAACATTCAACACCATAAAGCATTGCAGGCCTCACTACCATCTTATAGAATTTTTCCTTAAGTTTGAGGGGTACTTTTCTATCACACAACAAGCCCGATGCATTCCTCCACTTCAACACATCCAACTTGAATTCTGTTGATAATATCCCCATCTATTTCACCATCACTTTGAACAATATATCCAAGATATCTAAAACGTGTACTCTTATTATGACTTGATCGTTTCAAAGTCACAATCCCCTCACTAGGTCTATTACTACTAAAATTACACTCCATATATTCCATTTTAGATCTACTCAAGCGAAAACCTTTAGTCTGTAATATTGACCTCCATAATTCAAGTTTACTTTCAACACCCTCTCTAGTCTTATCAACAAGAAGAATATCATCAGCAAAAAGCATACACAAGGTACATCCTCTTGCAAATGTCTAGTGAGAACATCCCATGACTAAAGCAAAAAGATATGGGCTTAAGGCTGATCCTTGATGTAACCCACGAAATAGGGAAATACTTGGTCAAACCACCTTGTGTTTGAACACAAGTAATAGCTCCTACATACATATCTTTAATGATTTGAATATAAGCATTATTAACTCCTTTCTTTTCAAGAACTCTCCATAGCACTTCTCTTGGAACTTTATCATATGATTTTTCTAAATTAATAAATATCATATGTAGATCCAAAAAAATCATATGTAGATCCAAGAAATTAATTATAACAACCAAAAAATAAAAAGTATTTTAAAATATGAAGTTTTGTATTTCTGTTTGAACTAGAGCGCTTCGGCCCTGTGCTTGTGAGTGCCGCGGGACTAGATTTGAGAGCACAACAGTGCCAATAATTACTGTTGCGATGTTTGAGTATCTATTTTTATAGTAATTCTAAATTATGTATGCAATGTTATTGCATTGGGTCGGAGCATTGCGTTGCTAGGCCACAAATAATATTTTTATATATTTTTTATTATAAATATATATATCATTACCCACATCCTTCCCTCACTGTTTGCCTTGCCCGGGAAGAAACTAAAGGAGGTCCGGAGGATAAGAATGAAGTTGGAGAAGAGGAAAGAGAAGAGAAGAGAAAAATATTTTGGGGTAATTTTTGTTCACCATTCTATTTTATAAAAATTATTCTATTCATTGTAAGTAACTATCATCTTACTTATATTTTTTATGATTTTGATTTTTAAAAATTATATCTCTCCTAAATCTATTTAAAATATATTATCTTCTAATTTCATGAGCTTTCATTATGTAACTTTTGATATGTCATAGATTTGATCATTTTAAATAATATGATATAATTTTCTTATATTTTCATCAGTTAAGAACATGTATATGGGTGTTAAAACCATTGATAGGACTTAAATGTATTGGAATGTGACATGAATCTAATTGAAAAGGATATTTTGATTGAAATCAGATATATGAAATGATAATCCCCATGTGATAATCTCAAAATACACTCAATCACTGATGGGATGGAAAGTCATGATATGAGTTATAAAAAGTTAGGGTGACTGATCCACGTGATTCAAGAGGATTTATAAGGAGTGCACTGATTAAGAGTCATAAGAGACAACTAATCTGGAGTTATAAAGACATGAGCAAAATAAAAGATATCATCATATATATAAATATATGATAGAATATTGATTACTACTACGAATAGTGCTACTAATTGTTGATTATTGTTATTGCCACTACAAGAAAATTATCTATTACGAAAAGTAAGATTTATGACGGATATTTTTCAGCCGATAAAAGTGTCATAGGAAATGGCAAATTAATGATAACTAATTTTCGTCGGCTTTTTGGTTGAATAATGTTGTCAAAAATTTTAAAAAACCAGGCTGCCCATTGCTCGCCCGGCTACCCGTTGCCCTATCGCATTACCCACTAGCCTCCTGCCCTGTCCGCTAAGCTGCCTGCCCGCCAGCCCATTTGCCTGCTACCTACTTGGCTGCCCGCACGCCTCCTGTGTTGCCTGCCAGGTTGCCCGCTGCCCTGCCAGGAGCCTGGCTGGCCACCTGAACTGCCCAGCTGACCGCACTACCCACATGCGCAGGATTCAAAGTGAGTATGATTTCAAAGACTAAACTAGTTTGTTGGAAGGACAAAAGTGTTTAAATGT
Source organism: Dendrobium catenatum (assembly GCF_001605985.2). Classification (NCBI taxonomy): domain Eukaryota; kingdom Viridiplantae; phylum Streptophyta; class Magnoliopsida; order Asparagales; family Orchidaceae; genus Dendrobium; species Dendrobium catenatum. Next base: position 171,549 of record NW_021380961.1, on the reverse strand, counting down.
CATACTTTTTTTATTTAAAATTTAAGAACTAAAATCCGATGGAGAAGCCACCGGAACAAAAGCTGCCGGAGAGTCGCCGAAAAATCTGTAGAAAATTTTGACGGACATATTTCGCCGAAAATATGTTGGAAAGCTGTCATAAAGTGGCCTAAAAAATATGCCGATAATTGGTGATTTTCATGTAGTGTGCTTACTATTACTTAATATGGATACTGATACTATTGTATAATTATATAATTGGTAGACTAACAAAAATGATTGAATAATATAACTGAATGAAATTGATTGAATGATAAAGACTTAATGATTTTATTGATTGATAGAATAAGATGCGATGTGTAATAGAATTGATCAATTGACACATGTAACTAGTACATATATCATATATTGATGCATTCACTTCCTTACATGATTTATAGCATATTATTCCTTTTTTACCTTACATTGATTTCAATTGTAAGATTTTAGTTATTTACTATACTTTTATGCTCATAACATGATTTTACAGGATTTCAAATAAAGATAAGTACTGTAGTTTTATTTTAGTTCCTCTGATATATATATATATATATCTTATGAAGGGTATTGTATATATTATTTTGAACCCTAGAGATAAAATATAAATATTAATTATAGAAAATTGAATGATACTTTCGCTATTATTTATTTTTGTAGTACAATTATTCAGCTTTGGATGTCAAATTGATCTGGTTGTTAAATGAAAGATAAAAGAAATAAAAGAAGGAAAAGAGATAAAAAAGAAAAAAAAAAAGAAAATAATTCCACTTATTTTGGGACGTGACATTAATATTTGTACAAGAATCAATTCATGCAATTTTTTTATAAAATATAAATTAGAAAACCATAAAAAAGCATTGCTTTGAAAGATGGAGAAAATTTTAAAACACTTTAGATCAAAGAAAATATAACATCATAAACTATTTACAAAAAAAATGGAGACACTCAAAAGAGTCCTAAAGATACAAAAGAACATAATATAGAGATATACATTCTTACATTGATTAAAATAAGCATATCAAATCACACTAATTAAATTTCTTCCCTCACACTCAAATCCTCATAGACAACTTTGTCAACAGTTTGATAAGTGTGGACAAAGAAAAGTGTAATACAATATACAAGTACTGTTGTGATGAGTTAGGCCAAAATGCTATTGCAAGGTGATGACCATAACCTCATAACTATCCCATTTTGATTCAAAAATCATAGAATTAGTCTAGCTATTAGCCTAATAGACCAATACTCTACAACTCCATCCCATAAATTACTTTCTAAAGTTAGAATCCTATGGTTATATTCCTAGCAATGGGCATAAATGAAACCTAATTAATGACTTGCACTTCCTGTTCACATGCTTGGCCTCCTAACGTCATGATAAGATATGCATAGGAAAGAAGTTGGATATCCCAAGTTAAGGAAGTAGTTCTCCAATAGGATGAAAGAACAAAAAAGGTTAGAAAGATCTTCTTCTTTAAAAAAAGAATAATGAATAGGAAGACAAATTCTCAATATCTTGCAAAATATTTTTTCCTTATTTGGACTTTGGCTTCGATTGGGATACGCTGTTTTTTTTTTTCTTGCTTTCAAGAGTTTTTTGTATTGAAATTAGTTTTACAAAGTTTTTTTTTCTTGCTTTCAAGAGTTTTTTTATTGAAAATTAGTTTTACAAAGCATAAAAAAACTGTCCCAAACGAAGCTTTTGCTTGAAACAACTTTCTTATTGCTTTATAAAATTGCTATAGATAATTTAACTTTTTAAAGCTAATGTAACAAAAATTGTGGTTGGAATTTGAAAAGTAAAGTAACAAGGTTGTTGTCATAAATGAAGTCTTAGCATGAAAATAATCTATAGCGGAGTTATCATATGCAACTTTTTCTAATATAGTAATAAAAATGATCTTAAATTTAAGAAAATAAATATTTAATTTTGAAATATATTAAAATTTTATTAAAATATTTCAAACTAATTTTCTTTCAATAGAAAAGAACTAAAGCAAAATCTCAACGGTCAAGTATGGCCATGAAATTCTTTTAGGCCAGAAGTATGGCGCAAGGCACCAAAGTGCAGCTCCCCCTTCTTTGATTTTTTACTCGTGAACAGTAACTGGTTATTGACTAGCTTATACAGATATTCCAATATGAGCTGTAGAAAAATTCAAATACTGCATGGAAAACTATATACGTCAGATTGAAGCCAAACCTTATAACTTTTTCCCCTCTTGAGCTTGCTGTCTTCTGTGTATAAATATCAAGCCTAGTCTGATCATTTTGCTTAGTTCCCATTGGCTAGAATTGAACATCAAAGGCCATTAATGGAGTCTCCTCCTTCGTTCCACTTTTGCTTCTTCCTCTTCTTCTTCTCTTTGGTTTTGACTTTGTGGAGTGGAGAAGCAAACCAAAACTATAGCGATGCATTGGCAAAATCTATATTGTTCTTTGAGGGTCAGAGATCTGGAAAGCTTCCTGCAGATCAGAAGATCAGTTGGAGATCCAACTCTGCCCTCGCAGATGGCTCAGCTGCCAATGTAAGGCTCTCATATATTTGTATATAATTTTATTTTCTAATAGTGAAGTTAGTCTAATCTTTGTTAATGATTGAATTATGCAATGATTAGAATTGGATCTGAGTTTAATATGTAATTAACTGTTAGTCATTCTACAGGATTAAATTAAGAGTGTAGGCACCCAATTAATTCATGAGGTGCTTTAATTGATCCTTTATTCATGAGAAAAATTTTGATAATATAAATAATTAAAAAAATATACAAATATAAATATTAATCCATAAATATAAAAGTTCCCATAAGTACTCTCCATAAATATAAATCACACCCAAAATTTAAATAGTATGTTAACAAAAAAATACAAATTTTAATAAAATCTGTAATTTTTAATTTTTTGTAATTATTTATTTATTTATTTGATGCTATACTTTTGCGAAATTTACATGCATACCATATAATATCTTTATATTTAGGCATCTAAAATCTAAAATTTTTTAAGACATCAATTAAACCACCCACCAGCACTCTGTTATCCTCCATAATTTTTCTAATTAAAGTTTCATTTGAGATAACGTTTTTCCTGCTTTTTAATACAGTTTTTTAGTACAAAAATATTTTCGAACTAGAAAAAAATTAATTAAAGCTTTGTTTGGGATGACTTTCTTATTGTTTCTTAAAGCAGATTTTTAATACAAGAATTAAAATTTTGAACTAAAAAGCTACTTTAAGAAGCAGTAAGAAAGTCGTCTCAAATGAAGTCTAAGGCTTCATTTGGGACAGCATATTATTGTTTTATAAAGCTGCTTTCTTATGTATAAATTTTTAGTTAAAAATTTTTTGTATAAAAAAGTTACTTAATAAGTGATATGAAAGTTGTCCCAAATAAAATCTTATTAAAATAATATTTGATCATATTAGGGAATATAACAATATTGTATTTTTAATTTCTTAAAAATTTGTGTTGTGGTATAAATACAAAAGGATTATAAAACTTCCCATAATTCTCAATAAATATAAATATTAACCCAAAAGTTTTGTTTATCTGTTAAGGTAAAGGACGACCCTTTACAACTAGGCAATGATCTTTAAGAATATATATTTAATTCTATATCATTTTAAATACAAGAAATACATTATATAAGGTGTAGGCTAATGTCTCATTTTAAAAATAGCTATAATAATTACTTTTTATTATAATAAATAAATCGTAAACTTTAAACTAAATTCCATTTGATGGTTTTACTTATATTTTTAATAGTAAATAAAACAAAAAACTGCATTTAATTAGTTTGGTTTATTTAATTTAAAAATTAGTTAAGTTAATTAATTTTGATTGTAAAATTTAGAAAATCAGATATATCATAATTAAATTAAGTTAAATTATATTTAATTGAGGCGGTTCAATTTGATTTATGATGAACTAAAATTCAATAATTAACCTAAATATATTTAGCTTAAATAACATGTATTAAGAATAATATAGTGCATATTTGTTAAAATTTATATTTTTAACAAATAAAACGAATCATATCAAAATTAATTTTTTTGTCACTTATTTATTTACATGCCTACATTGATTTAATATTTAAAAAAAGTAATTTAATGTAATTTTTAATTTGACCAATTTCATTAAAAAATGAAACTAAAATTTAAAATTATAATTATAAAAAATACAGTAGATATTTTAATCAAATCAAACCATCCAAATAGAATTGATTTGATTTTTTTGTTTGATAACTCATGGCATGACCACACATATGCCCATCATAAGAATCAGGAGTGTCAAAATGGGTTTGCTGGTCAAACTCGAGTTCGATTCAATATTAATTCGACCCATGCAAATACATGCAATCAACCGAAACCTAACATGTTCAATAAAAAAGATAGAAGGACCAACCCAAATCCAACCCCTAGCAACCCAAATGATCTAAACCCAATCCATTAACTTATTTTTGTTAAAAAAAAAAATTAAAACTTAGTAGCTATAAGGTTCAGGATATTTGATAAAAATAAGAAGATTTTATGGACAAATAAAAAAATTAAGAAAAAAAATTAAACGATTCTTTTTATCAAAAGAGTATTTTAAAATTAATATAATATAAACCTTAATTAATTATTCATATATAATACATTACATTAATTCTTGAAAAATTAGCAAAAAAGAATAATATCAATATATTCTAATTAAAATTTTATCAGAATGCATTTTTAAAATTTTAAATCTGTTTTAAAATAAATATCATATAACTTTTTTATGTATTATATTTATTTTAAAATAAATTCAAAATTTTAAAAATTAATCCTGATTATTTATTAGGCAGGACCTCTATACAAAACTTCTTAAAAAATCAAACTATTTCAAGATCATTCTGACCAAATTTTGACGAAGAACAAAAAATTTGAGCATTTCCTAACAGTTTAGATTCATCTCTAAGGTGGACCTAACCGGCGGCTACTACGACGCCGGCGACAATGTCAAGTTCGGCTTCCCCATGGCCTTCACCACCACGATGTTATCCTGGAGCATCATAGAGTACGGCAAGCGCTTGGGCTCTCAGACCGCCGCCGCTCGCACAGCCGTCCGATGGGGCACCGACTATCTCCTAAAAGCTGCCGGCGGACTACCGAACCGTTTATACGTCGGGGTCGGCGATCCCAACGCCGACCACAATTGCTGGGAGAGGCCAGAGGATATGGACACCCCCCGCACAGTCTACTGGGTCTCGCCAACGGCTCCCGGATCGGACGTCGCCGGCGAGACGGCGGCGGCGTTGGCTGCCGCGGCGATCGTTTTCCGCTCGGTGGATGGAAATTATTCGAACAGGTTGTTGTCAGCGGCTAAGAAGGTGATGACATTTGCTCAGACGTATCAGGGAAAGTATAGTGATTCGGTGGGAGCTGTTTGTCCCTTTTACTGCTCCTACTCCGGCTTTAAGGTATAAAATTTAGTTAAAGAAGTTTATTATTATTATTTTTATTTTATTTTAGCTGACCAAAAGAGGAATTTCATGAAATAATAATAATAATAATTTCAATTTTTTCACAAAATAAGTTTATTTATTTATTGTAGTAAATATTTTCAGCATGCATGGAGACATTCATCAAAGTCAACATGAGTCGAGTCTAACTCGAATCATATTTTGTTTGAGCTGAAACTTGATTAATTAATCGAGTTCTGGCTCGAGCTCGAGCTTCATTCTACGAGTTCGAGCAAGAAAATTATTATTATTCAAACAATTATTATAATAAAATTATCAAAAAAATATGAAATTGAAGAAAATTAATAAAAAATCACCTAATATATAAAAAGTAAGATATAATTTTTATACATCTTTAACAACATTGTCATCAAAATCATGAATGCTAATATATTTTAAACAAGTCGGCCCGTATGCTAATGAGTAGAGTTAAGGCTGACTCAAACTTGAATCGTTAGCTGATCGAGCCAAACCATTTATTGAGTTGAGCTCGAGGCGGCTTGAATCACTTGCACCACCAAGTATTTTTTGTATAAAAAGAATGCCAAAAGTATTAATATTATTTTTTTGTAAAATTATTCTATGCAGGATGAGCTGCTTTGGGGAGCATCATGGCTGCTAAGAGCCACTAATGACATCTCCTACCTTAACTACATAAACTCCCTCGGTGCCAACGATCAGGCTGACATATTTAGCTGGGATAACAAGTTTGCAGGCGCCAGAGTTCTCTTAGCAAGAGTAATTAATCTAATTAAACAAGAGAATTTTCAAATGAGCTACTAATAACCAATTAAATCAAGCAAACACACTAAAAATGCAGATTAAAATCGTAATTAACTCTAATCTAATCTCTTTGCAGAAAGCTTTGGTTGACAAAGACAAGACTTACGATGCATTCAGAGTTCAAGCAGAAGACTTCTTTTGCAGAATTTTACCCAACTCCCCTTCTTCATCAACACAGTACACCCCAGGTTTACCATTTCGTAAAACTAAGATTAAGCTTCACTAATCACATTATTATCGTGCATTAATTCTCCCTAACTGTTTATCTTCGTTGGCTAATTATTATTAATTAGGAGGTCTCATGTACAAGCTGAGCTCCAGCAACCTCCAGTACGTGACTTCCATATCCTTCTTGCTATCTACCTATGCCAAGTTCATGGCTTCATCATCCCACAACTTCAACTGTGGAAACCTTCTTGTTACTTCAAACACTCTGAGAAACTTAGCCAAAAAGCAGGTTAATTAATCAATTAATCAACGCTTAATCATCCTAGCTATAAAGCAACTAATCATTCTTGTTCATATACAAACAGGTGGATTACATACTGGGACAAAATCCTTCAAAAATATCATATATGGTGGGATACAGTGCAAATTTTCCGAAGAGAATACACCATAGAGGATCATCACTGCCTTCAAAAGCCAGTCATCCTAGCCATATTGGCTGCCAAGAAGGATTTCAGTACCTTAACAGTAATAATCCAAATCCAAACATATTGACCGGAGCTGTGGTGGGTGGTCCTGATCAGAATGATGGGTACTCCGATGACCGGAATAACTATGCCGGGTCGGAGCCGGCCACATACATAAATGCTCCTATTGTAGGGTGCCTTGCTTATCTTGCTGGAAGTTATGGCAGTGGATGAATAGAAAAATTATGTAGGTAGAAAGCAGGGTTAATTAGCAATAAGTATTGTGGTTATTTGATGAAGATTAGATAGTGTATCTTATAAGCTTTACTTTGCAGGAAGGTTGATGTAGTTGAATATGTAGCTTAAGATTATAACTTTAGAATAAATGTTGGATTGGAAATAACTGTTTGAAAAATGTGGAGATGAAAGTAATGCTCTTCTGATCAAAATCTGATATAAATTAATCATTGAGTAGTTTTAGTTGAAAGGGTGTATGAATCTGTTGAAACACAAATTTGTGATGTTTAAAAGTCTTTCATGAATTTATACGTATAGAGGAGAGATTATTACGTTGGACGTCGAACGTGTCTAGAGACCAATTCAGACACATCATATCACCAAATGCATTATGTATTGGGCGACATGGCGCGTCCGAATTAGCCTCCTTCGACATCTGCATGTAGTAATTTTTCCATACAAAGAGTCTCGTTTTTACTATGCTATGAGTTCGAATAAATAAAAAAAGGGGTGCCACTTAGATTGGAGATCATAACTCCATTTGTATAATAAAAATAAAATAAAATTTTGGTCCTGAACATTATAAAATTCATACAAATTATGAAATTAAAGAGATATTTCAAAAAGCCTCAATAATAATCTTTAATTTAATCATGATTTTAATTCATCTAAAATTACATAGTATATCATTAAGTACATTGATTTATATTTTGTTATGCACTTTTGGGGGTGGCGCAAAGTATTTGAAGAAATCTCATTAAAAATTCTCAAGAGAATTGGCCAGATAATGCTCTGCCTCTTGTTACAAGTTACCTACAGGGCATCTATTGGCATCTTTGCTGAACAAAACAGGGAATTGGTTAGCTGGGTGGAAAAATAAATTTTTTTCTCTTTGAGAGCTTGAATTCTAATTGATCAGATTTTCACCCCACCGGGTTTAGCTGAGTTGGTGAGCGATTGTGGTTGGGAAACCTCAATTCATGTTCAATTCCTCTCTCATACGGTACGACTCCTTAACTGGGGAGAAAATAACTATGTGGCCCTACACCTGTGCGGTTGGTTGCTGGTAGGTCCACTGAGGGATTAGTTACATCGTCATGCGCCTCTTTTTTAGATGACAGCGGGTAGATACCTCATTTCAAAAAAAAAAAAAAATCAGATTTTCTATAAAAGGCTCTCTCTCAGACTGACTCTGCTTTCTCTGAGATCCTAAGAGTTTGATTTGTAAGCCGATAATCTTAGTAAAATTTTTTTTTTTAGGACAAGAACATGATATAAAAACATTTTATTCATTAAGAGGTCCATCATGTATATTCCATAAGCTTATGATGCAGCCCTTTATCAAATCTTCCCCATAACTTTTTAAGAGGCAAGCAAGCGCTTTATTCTATACTCTTTTTATTAGAACTATTCATATTTTGTCAACCAAGTCAGGCTTTTCGTTGAATGATTCATCAAAGTGATGAATTGTTCTCTTTTATGTTGTACTTATTCATCGAATAAAAATACAAATAACTATTGATAAGGCCATTGGCCCTCATTGAAGCAATTTGAGAAATACTATTGCAAATGTAAAAATTCATAATAAAAATTTGATCAGCATTACAACTTATTTGCCTTCATACATTGAAAGATTCTATCATTGAAGTAAGCCAAAGAAGTTGAGCTCCGTATCTCCTTAGAGTTTATAAAATTAATATATATATTAATTTCTATTGGGCATCAAATTTATTTTTCAAGTAAGTTTCTATTTATCTAATCAATAATATATATATATACTGTAACCGGCGTTCAAGAACTGCCCATACTTCTTGTGCTGTAGTCGAAGTAATGACATAGGGTAGTACAACGGGGGAGATCGTCGAGAAAAGAGCGGAGGTGAGATTGTTGTCGATGAGACGCCAACGCGCGTGATCGGACGACGTCGGATCCGGCAGCGGAGATGTTCCTCTGGTGAGATGATCTGCATAGCCGTTGGCTGAGATGTGCTGAAAATTTGAGTACGCCAGATCACGTAATTATCGGAGGTTAACGAGTGAGGGACCAGATTCTTGATGTTTGATATAATGAATTTGAGGTTTGTCGGAATGACGAGCTCCGATGAGTCGCCAGCGAGAGCGGAGGACGGGGTAGGGTGGGAGGAGATAGAACCTTGATCCCCCATTCCTAGCTCTTTGATACCATGAAGGAGATGAGAGAGCAGAGAGATCGAAGACGAGAAAGACAGGGCAAACAGGAAAGTCGAAAATAGAGGGAAAAGTATTATTCAAACATACAGAGCATTACAAGCCTATATATACTAGTTAAGGTAATTAGAGTGTACAGTAAACATTGTAAAGCCGTGATCTTAATCTAATCCTTTCTCTAATAGTTTCGATAGGAGTTATTGGTTGATATAGTCCATACTAATAAGACCCTATAAGAGCGAAAAATTATTAGGTGCAGAGTGTGCACCGTCCGCACAAACATGGATACCCAGCGATACCGCTGGGTACCGAGTGCCGGTATCTAGCGCGTAATAAGGCTTGTGCGGACGGTTTTCCCCGTCCGCATTCCGCACCTAATAATCTCAAGTGTCATGTTTGATCTCCACTCACAACCTATAAAATGCATGTCTAGGAGATGGCCTCAATAAGAAACGAGTAATAGACAAATTTCTCACAAGACAAATCCATAAGAGCAAGTGGTTGATATGATCTTTAATAATTTAAAATCTCAAAAAGCTAAACGATTTAAGAAACAAATTTCTCTCATTCTCTAAAATCTCATAAGACTATAAATCTTAAAACCTACAAATTTAGTTCCGCAAGAATCTCAAAGTAAAAGAATGAAGCCTTAAAACATACAAGCATCTTTAGTTCCGCAAGAATATCAAAGTCTCAGAAAGCATATGCTCATTCAATTATCTAAAAAACTCAGAAAGTTAAAAGCCTCAAAAGATGTAGAAGGTGATCGCATCTCATAATTTTTTTGAAATTAAAATTTGTGCCATAATCTTTTTTGAAGGTTGAATATATTTTTTTCGATGACACATAATTTGTTGTATGAAATTGTTGTCTGAAAGTAAAAGGCAAATAATGTCTTCAAAAAGTTCACTTAATCGACATGAATCTTTAAAAAAGTTTTAGGATTAATCACAGAATCATCCCAAACATTATGTTAGCAAACTTATAGTTGGACTCAATCCAAATGAACTCAAATAACATGTTTGATGCATACTCGAAAATTTTGAGTTAGTAATTGGCGGACCAAACAGTTTGAAAATCTTGCATGCTTATAATCAAATCGCTAAGATAAATAGAAAAAGTACAAGATTATTTAGTTTGAGATCTTTAAGCCACATAAATTTTGATTAAGCAGCCTATAATAAAAGGATTCAATATGGGTCATTAGATGAAATGCTATAAAACTTTGGCTAAATTATCAAATTAACACTTTCAAAATGCTATTGATACATCACCAAATTAAAAATCATCTTGATCCTGTATGAATCTCAAGGCATATTCAAGTTGGAAAATTTCAAAATTAAATTAGGTATCATCAGAACTCCAATTTTGACAAACTTATAAATAATTGAATGTCTCAAAGAGATGAACCCAACAACACCAAAATTGATCCAATCCGAGCCCAAATGGGTCCAAATCGGGGGGCCCAAGTTTATTTGAAAGGTTAAAAGCCTAAATTGAATGACCGAATGATATACAAATGTGACATGCTTATAGTCGAATCGAGCGGCTCGATGAAACAAATCCAACGAGCCTAATATCACTGAATTTTGACATCATTAAGGAACATAAATACTTGAAAAATGTTTTATGATCGAAGGGATCAATATTGGTCATCCGATGGAGCACTATAAGTCTACCGCAGATCTTCTCCATATTTACGAGGCATATCACTCTAAAAAATTTATAAATAGACCTTCACACTCCACATGAAGGGGGGCCTTTAACTACATACTAGACAGAGCTCTGAGGTTTCAAGAGCTCTAACACCATCGCTGCCAAACCTACGTTGATGGACCACCTCCTGGTCACCGAACGTCGCCGGACTTCCAGCAAACCATCGTCGGACCACCGCTCGGCCGCCGACCAATGCCGAAATTCCACCCTACCTCTGACAGTCACCAGACTTTCGTCTGACCATTGTCAAACTACCAACCTACCGTCGGCTGCTACCGAACTACCACTTGTTCGTCTATAACTGCCAGACATCAGGTCGACCATCGCTGGACCACCGATGAACTACCTCGTATCCACCAACTGGCACCGGACTTCCACCCTGCTGCCAACCGCCGCTACATTTTTGCTCGCCCATCGTCGGACCGTCGCTCGGTCGCTGACTTCCACCACTTGCCGAATATGATCCCTTCAACCTTCGTCGCCCGCCGCCTATGGTGCCTCCTCCTCTGATCGCTCCCGCTAGGATCCCTTCGACCACCATCACCCGACAACGGTCCTGTTGGCCGAATGAACATGCCCACACTCACTTGAGAAAAACATTCATATCATTAGATTCTTCCAACTACCACCATTTAATGTGCTCTATCTAATGATATTTACTACAGCCAAGACCTTCCCCACATGAAAGGGCCTCATTTGTAGTCAACAATAAATACTATTGAGTAATTCAACTAGGCCAAGCCTTATGGTCTTTTCCCTTTTTAGAGTTTTTCACTTCAAAACCTTAGTGCTTCTTATGATTCTCATACCGCTCTTTTTATCTCTATGTATGTCGTTTAAAACTAAAATATTAAGCTCTTTATCTTTTTACCTCAACCGTCACAAATGTTCGGTGTATGCAAAAAAAAAAAATTATAAATCAACTATCATTCTTCACATAGACGACCTAAGATGGAGATTGCACACAATATTCAATATCAATAATGATCACCTCCAACCATTCCCAATTCCCAATACACAACCATGATCATTTGATCTTTCTTCATCCAAACTTTGCAAAGCTTCCTCCATTCTCATGAATTTTCTTGTACATATAAATATATAATTTTATTTTGGTCATCATTACTATGAAATAGTATTAAGCTAAATACTTTGACAAGAATTAATGGTTTATAGTCTCTTGACTCTTAATTTTGTCATGATTAAAGACGTGATTAAAAAAGTAAGTCTGGACGCCGTCTGTGGGAATCGAACCCACGACCACATGGTTAAAAGCCATGCGCTCTACCGGCTGAGCTAAGACGGCACCAGTACTATCCATCTAAAACAATTTATTTAGACAATATTCTCCATAGAAATTGCAATTTCGTAAGCACGCGTACAATGCATCTCTATCTGTTATTCTGTTATAAACACATAAAATTATACTATCAGGAAAAAAAAAATCGCAATGTACAACAGAAATTGATTGATCTAAAGAAGGAACTTCTGAAAAGGGAAAATCACAATTTACATTGGAAAAAAAAAAAAAAACAAACAAAAAACTAAAAACTAAAATTGTAATTTCTTAAGCACGCGTACAGTGCATCTCTATCTATTATTCTTTACGCAGTCCGAACGCAGAGATAGGTTCGGATGCTGCGTATTTACTGCTTATTTGTTGCTTATTTTTTGTGTATTTATTATTTTCTACGTATTTTTTGCGTATTTATTATGTATTTAGTGAGTATTATTTATTTGTTATTTTTTGGCATGAAAAAATTTTGTATAAAAAAATACGCAACAAATAAACAGTAAATACGCAGCATCCGAACGCATTCGGATTACGTATAGAATAATTTCTCGTTATAAACACATAAATTATACTATCATAAAAAAAAATTCGCAATGTACAACAGAAATTGATTGATCTAAAGAAGGAACTTCTGAAAAGGGAAAATCACAATTTACATTGGCAAAAAAAAAAAAGCAAACAAAAAGCTAAAAACTACAAAACTCTCCAGACATGAACATTCACCCATTCTGCTCTTTACAGCATCTTCCCTATCTTCCACAAAGCACTTCAAAGCCTCAAATAAAATCTCTATAATCCACACGTAAAATTTGCCAAGCATCATCTGGCAATCCTATGAACACCATTTCTTGAACCGAGTCCTGATGGCTGCACTCCTCTTATCCTGGTTAACAGCTGCGAAATCTCCTCAAAAGCTATATCAAGCCTCTCCTTGGACTTCGTAGCTTCAGAGACGAGCGTCGAGAGCATGGACTGCAAGGCCTGAAACCTTTCATTTTGCTCCACAAGAGCTTCGTCGGTAGAATGTTTGGATGGAAGTGAGTTCATTCTCCGCCATCGAAGAGGGAGATGGCGGTCCGGAATCTGAAAACAGTTGATGGTCGAGAGGACTCGCAGGGCATGCCTGCAAAGAATTCCTGAGAATTCAAACATGCGGCAGCTGCAGGAAACGAATTCCTCCCTCGAGTCCCAATCGACCTTCCGCCCTCCATCCATCTTCGTATGGTGCCTAACAAGGAAGTAGCTCTCTTCGACCTGAAATGACGCGTAATGGGCAGCCATGACAAACTCATCTTGGAGCTTGCAGAAGGCATAGGGAGTCAGGATAGCAGCAGCGTGAGCTTCCATGGGAGCTCCAGTTTTCAGGCAAATGTTCTGCAGGTTTTGTTGCATAGTTTGCTGTTCTGCAGCTTGATCTCTAAAGTCTACAGCAACGGCAGCCTATCAAAAGAGATCAGTAAATGCAATTGTATTGATATTACTTATGTCCAAGACAACATGTAGGATGGGTTGAGCCTAACATAGATTTTTTTTTTCTTTCTTGAAATAAAGAATCTCTAAATTTAGTTTTAATTTTCAAAGTAATTTGTCAGGCTTTTGGTCTGAAGAACTAAACTAAATCAAGAGGAGAAAAATGAAATTCGGTATTAAATCATAAATTTGGAATTCTATTTTATTCAGGGATTTTAGGAAAATCTAAATGTTAGTAAATAATTTTAAGTTAATAAATTTTTTAAGAATTAAAGGTTTGAAAAGTATTACAAAAGCTAATTGAAAATCAGCATCTTTTACATGATGGAAGAATAGTTTGAATATTTTTTAATGTGTGTAGAAAGCATTTAAATTCCATCCAACTATCTATTCTCATCTTGATATTCTGAGCTCCTAGGCGAGTCATGACAGTGTGGGCTAGGCCATTAAAAATTGCATCAAAGCTTGATCTCCTCAAGTAATATGTAGTTTGGAGTTGAAATAAGCAAAAGTTCATGAGCCTGAGACATCCAAAATCCCATGAGGGCAAAATGAAGAGGACGAAGAATGAAGGCCAAGGCTAAAGCTCTAAAAATAAGTGACTTCGAAATGCTCCTAGGAGAAAAAGGGAGCAAATATAAATAAAATCTCTCATCAAAAGAGGATAGGTTATTGGGCTATATAAGTGAAGGGTTAGATCAAAATATATGAGGAATCTTTCGACGTAGTGAGTAGAGTTTCATTGTGAACTCACCAGTTAAGTGTGTCTGTGATGGAGCATTCTAGCGATCGATGACCAATTGGGAAGTTATACCAAGAATGGTAAAATAGTAAGGTTTAAAATGATATGAGATAAGCTGAACAAAAGCAGATAATATCTCACATGATGTGGGCAAGGTAAACTATATATATTCAAAGAATTCAGCTAAGGGTAGTCATGATGGAGCATCCCTAAGATGAAGAACCTGAGGAAGTTACACCAATAAAGATAAATTTGTAAAGTTCAGCTTGGTATAGGATGGGTTGAGCCAAAACAAACAGTATTCTGCATATTGTGAACAGAGTAAAATAAATATAATCAAAATATTTTTGGGTGAAATAATCATTTCCAATCAAACAATTCATAGTACAATATTTTGTTTTAACTTAAAGTACAATGTAATTTTGGGTGAAATAACCATTTCCAATCAATCTATTCATATTACAATATTTTGTTTTAATCTAAAGTGCAATGTATTTTTGGCTGAAATAATTATCTTCAATCAATCAGTGCAGAATAATCATCTCAAATCAGTCAATTCATAGTACAATGTTTTGTTATAACTCAATTCGCCTATGTATATAAATACATTTTAGAACATAAATATTATTTAGAGAAAAATGCAAAACAATAGTGAGGCGTGCATTTTATCTTATCAAAAATATGCATAAGTAAAAAGATCTTAAAAAGAAGCACAAGAGAACAATCTCCTAAGTAGAAGAGGGTTGAACACAACATTTAACCAGCATCAGTAAAAGTGCAATAACCTTACTTATATTGTCATTGAAAAACAGTTAAACTAAATCAAATATTGTGACAAATAACCTTTCAACAAGAAAAGTAGGTAAACTATTTAAGCTTCTTATCACTTAAACAGGGAAATATAACATCAAATGGGTAGAAAACATACTTGCTCAACGAAATGAGCTAGTCGGGTCTGTGCATTGAGGAACCGCTGAATGAAAGCATTTATTGCTTTTGATAGGCCTGAGGTAGTCATTCCTGCAAAGAAATGGCTTCTTAAAAATGGCAAAGCCCAAAGTGTTCTAGATGTAAACAAGTTGGTGATATGTCTGTTTGAATGAAGCCCAAATCTGTCTATCATCGCCCTCCATCCATGCTCAAATTCTTCTGTGGTTCCCAAACTATAAAGCCTATAGAACTCAGCCTTCCAATCATTGTATCTTTCTCCAAGCACAGCATTAAACCAAGATGGAAACTTCGCCACAATAAACCATATGCAAAGGGCATGTTTGGTTGTTGGCATCTCATTAGCTATTGCTTCTTTAAGACACAGGTTTTGGTCCGTCAAAATTGTTTGTGGGGCCTTTCCATTCATAAATTTTAAAAATACCTGGCGCAAACAAACCGGTAAGAATACCAATAGCTCAAAAAACACAGAAAACATGTAAACTCTTCAGACAACATTACCTTTAAAGCCCATGAGAAGGCACCAATATTATCCTCCCTCAAAAGCACACAGCCAAAGAAGCAAGGCATTCCATAATTGTTCATGCCAACCCAAATTCCAAGTGGCATATCAAAAGCATTAAGGCGGTGGGTAGTATCAAATACAACTGCATCTCCAAAAATCTCATAAGACTGGACCGCAGAAGCATAAGACCAAGCAATATTTTCCAGCCGACCATTCATAGCAGTTGTAAATTCATATCTGAAGTTGGGATCTTTCTCCTTGAGGTTCCTGCACATTCTCAGGAGATCGATATTTTCATCATCCTGCTCCACCCTCCTAAATGACTGGATAAGATTCCGCACATCTTTCTCAGTGAAAGGAAGATAACCAGGTTCAACACACTTTTCAAGCTCCATAAGTCTCATCATCTGCTGCACAGAAATGCCAGTTTTTGTGAACATAAGTATGCGGTTTTTATCAGCATCTGATATAGAACGGTAGGCAGGCAGGAACCGAACTTGGTTTGGCTCCAAGAGTTCATGGTTATGGTGGATTGCAAACCCGGTAACACGCCACTCAGAGAGCCCCATTTCAGTGCATCTGCTAATGCGCATATATGCTTGACAACCACAACGAGATGATTTTCGGTTTCTTTGTGGTTTTGTTTCACTTGATACCTTAGTAGGAGTATTTCCAGCACGATGGCAGACAAAATATCGCCTTGTAATTCCTTTACCAACCCCATCTTTCCCTTCTGTTCGATGCCGACGGATAGAAAAGCCACACCCCTTGGCAAACTGACTGTAAAAGTCATAAGCAGCATCATGGGTCGCAAATCTCTGGCCGATGTAAGGAATTGCATCATTTACAGTTTCTAAAGAAAGCCTTGTATGCTTAGGGGATTCTTCACTGCTGCTACTGTCATCCAGGGAAAATGATCTTTGCTCAGACTGCTCATCATAGACATCTAAGATTGTATCGGATTCTTCAGTCATACTTCACATAGAACATAAAAACCTGCATGTCAATTTAAAAATATATAGAGCATAAAATCACAGCCCTCCATAAACAAAACTATTATTCTTTCATAATGAATTGAAACAAATAGATGGTAAAGAAGCGTACTTAAAAGAATGAAAGTTTTCAAATTACCACGTACATGCATAATATGCATACATATGTATAAATTAATGAACATTAAGTTAAGACAAATTAGGGATTGTTTCCAAAATGAGCCTCAAGGATTTATGGACCACAGGCCATAAAAAAAATCTTGTTTTACCAATAATTTCTTATCAATTAATCATCCTTCAAATTCATGAAGCCAAATAATATTGTGCTAATTGTCCTCACTATCATCATTATGCATAACTATATACATGCATAAAACTCCATTGTTTTTCTTCTCACTTTCTCTCTGTGCTATGTTGAGAACATCAGAAAGCATTAGAAAACAAATATGTTCATCTTAATGCATTAGATTCAACCGATCTTCGAGACGGTAGACCTTTCACAAACTTACTTTTTTACCAACATAGCTCCTGTCGTCACATAATATAGATTATAAACTATGCATTTTAATTACTTTATTTCATCATTAAATGAAGAAATTGTACATGATATCAATCCCAGCCATATATAAAAATTTGGTTTGAATCCTCATGCACAGTTTTCATGCTAGCACAAAAGCATGTTTCATTTAACTAAAATTAGCAAAAAGGTATGAGCTGGCTTTGGTTAGTTTACACACTTTACAGCAACTCAACACAAACATATAACACAGTCAGTCCCCTCAACTTCGATTGAGAAACAAGATATTGGCTCACAGTTTAGCGAAAGACTTGCGTAGGTGTTGTGAAAAAAAGAATTTTGCTAGTTAACACGTGTAGATACAAATAGAACTTAATGGAAAAGGTGGTTTCCTAAAACTAACTACAAATAACTAAGATAAGGCTAATGATGATTACAAATAGCTTTTATCAATATAATCGATTTTTAAATCCAACTCATAATATACTCTAATTGACATCTTGACCAGCTGGAGAGAAGTAGGACTAAAGTTGTGATGCAATGGTCAATAAATCTTTTTGGTTAAAGAATAAACAACGCCAATGGATCACTTCATCATTACATGGAGAGAGCAAATTAACCAAAAATGCATAGCTCATAACCACATACATTGAATTTTTTTGCACTATTATGCTTCCTTTTTAAGCAGGGTTGTTAGATACAAATCTCATAATTAGAATTTATGTAGGAATGCGAACTTCCCAAAGACCTTTTCCTGTGATGCGTATCTACTAAGCACCTAGCTAACATAAGAGGAATGACAATTAGAAGCTAGACCAAATAGAAGCTAGACCAAATACCATATCTTCTCTCTATGATAAATAATATCTCATAACTAGTATAATTGTCACTGAGAAAACATTTTCAAAGTACTTGGGATTCTTAAAGTCATAATAACAGATAAACCATTCAAAAATTAGTGAAGATTATTAATTTTGCTGAGAGAGAGCGGCTCCACCTTCAAGGCAACCAACATAACTTCAAACACATTAGCTTCAGGACAGCAAACACTCAATACTAGTTTCCAATGAAGAAAGATACTCATATCTAATAGTCCTCAAATCTTCTGGCAATAGAGTTGAACACCTAAAGGCGCAACGACATTATTTCATCTAAAATCACTGTTTCATCCTACAGAAAAACTGCATTTTCTTCATTTTCACGATTCAATGCCAAACCTTTTAAATTATCAGACAACATTTCACTACATAGAAAAAAAAAAAAGGCTTATGTACAAGGACGTCCATCAATCCATCTATGGGAGAATAATTTCATTTCTCCACGGGACTACTTTAAAGGCCATACTGCCAGGCAATCGTATACAGTGAAGAAGATTAGAAGGATCTTTATTACTTCTGGTAGAAAGGAAATATAAACTGACTTGCCTAAATCAGCGAGGAACGCAACGACAGGTCCGAATATGAATTGGATTCCGAAGATTCTGCGGAAGCATCATCATGTGCCAGCGAAGGTCGCAGCAGCTGTACAGCAATGCCGAATCGAAAGAGGATGGAGAAGCTTAGATAAGTGGAACCCTAACCTGCGCCTGTAGGACGGAAGCTTTATCCGTCTCCGCGATTCGAGGGATACTTCTGATTGGCACTGTACCCACTTATTCATTTTTTATGCGGTATCCTTACGGCCTTTACAAGCATCATTATTGGGTGCATAAAACTGAATTGTTATTTTTTTTTTAATTTTGAACAATTTAATTCTCTCACATAAATGTTGCATATGCAAATTTCAACTACATTACAATAGCTATTAATTGAGATATATATATATATATATATATATATATATATACTTATAAAACTATTATGATCATTTTAGATTTATATTTTATAAATGGTAGCTTATTTGATATGTGATGTAATTTTTTTATGTTACTTTTTATGATTCTAGTAAATAAAAGAATTATAAATTATTTTTATATTATGTTTTAATGAGATTCATGACATTAGAAATATTTGATGAGCTTAATTTTTTTTAATCAATAGAAAAATAATGAGAGGATAATCTTATAAATATGTTTTAGTGTTATATCAAACTCTAAATTTATAACAAACTAACTAAAAAAACAAAAAGAATCCCCGCATATTCATTTTACAAATAATCAAATAATTTTGATTATTAAGAATTCCTTACATCTATTTAATTATATATTCTCAAAAAGCATGAATTCAGAATTCTAGTTATCAAATAACCTATAAAGCATTTATTTTTTTTAAGAAATTTATGTATTTCTCTATATAATTTAATGTTTTCTTTGGAAAATGAAGAATTATTGGTTAATAAATTCTACATCAATTCAAAATAAGATGTAAATCTCAAAGCAATCTACATAAATCAAATAGGCTATTGATTTAACTTTAGGATTTAGTTTTGATATCAAAAGAATTTGGAATGACATAAAATTCATAAAAATGCCAAAAACATGAAATAATTCCTATGGCTTCAAAATTGTTGTTATTCTAATAAGAAGGGTTTTAATTTAATCAAACTAACTCAAACCAGATTGATAAGTAAAAAAAAGTCTTTTGTGTGTAGCTTTTCCACATGTGCTTGAGAGAGAGAGAGAGAGAGAGAGAGAGAGAGAGAGAGAGAGAGAGAGAGAGAGAGAGAGAGGATATCATTGCCACCGTAGATGGATCTGGAGAACATGGACTTGTAATCCAACAATCAGACATGTTGGATTTCTAGTTCACTTCACAATGTCTTGGACACTAATAGTTTTATATTTGGAATTAACATGCCGCTATATTTATGGGTTCTTTAGTTTAAATTGAAGATTTCCTTGAGTTCCACTAACATTGTGGGAGTTTTCTACTAAAGACTACAAGCACTGGCGATGTCTAAATCACAAGGTGACTTTTATCCCTGTAGTACTTATCGACGCTCACTCAAATTAAATCACAAATCATTGGACATGTATAAATCACAAAGTGACATTTACTCTCAGACATGCTCTATGTACTAAGGTAAGTTAAGGTTCACTCACAATCAATATGGGGATTCTAAGAGTCCATATTACACACGTGAATTTTTGCACTAGGGGGGGGGGGGGGGGCTATTTATGAAAATTAAGAAATTAACATGATCTGAATTTCAGCCAGGCCAGAATATTTGAATTGGCATAAATTATTAGGGATGAGCTAAAGGCAGCTGGGGTCAATCTAGGGTTTGAGGATGAATGTAGATGTCATTCTATGGCCTTAAACCCATTCCTCAAGGAAAGCTAGTTGGCGGGCTAAGGTGATAGAGGTTCTAGTATGTTCTTAGAGTCATAGGAAAACTTTATGGTAGAATAATTTAATTTAGAAAGTTTTCGTGGAATTTTTTAAAAGTGGTTTTTTTAAAGCTTAATTTTATTTGGGAAGTTTGATTTTAAATTTATATCTCAAAATCAAACGCCTCATTATAAGCAATATATTCCTCCTTGAAGGCAAAGATATTGTTCTCTAACGGGTTCAGATAATGAAACTAAAAGTTCTATCCTGATTGTACTAATTGAAATCATGAAAGAATTACATATAACCCAGAAGGGTCAAAATGAGATTCTATCAATATTCAACCACTATAGTATGGATGAGAGATCATTAATTTCATATTATAAATCACAATAGTGAATGATATATTTCTTCAAAGAAAGAAAACATCACTTTATGACAATAATGATCGTTGTTTACTCAATTTTCCCAAAGAAGACTAATTTGAATTTTAAAAATTAATTTTGAAAAGGTGGATGTGGATTCTAAATCTCTTACGAGTGCAAGCCCTCATAGTTAATTACATCATTGAAAATTGGAGTCTCTTACAAAAACTCTTGATTAAAATAATGATAAATTTTGTTTAGAGATTTCTAAGAGTGATGCCAAAAGGAATGAAACTAGAATTTCAAGTGGAATTAGAGCATGATTGAGCACTTATTTTAGGAATCAACGGATGAGAGGTAGGAGGCACTTTGGGATTTCTAAATAATTCATAAGTGCCCCAACCAAATCTAAGTGTTGGGTTTTTAATTTTGGATTGAGAGAAAATTTAATTTGAGTTGGTTGATTTATTAGAAATTTAGTATTACATTCCCTGAGATTGGTGTCTTATGATTCAAAATCTGTCATAGATCCTAAATCTAAATTTGGACACTAGAATACAGTAGCCGAAACCTAAATAATACAATGCAAAGTTTGAACTTACCCCAGCATAGATTAGGAAGCCAACTAATCACCTAGTTAATTTTAAATCCATTAGTCTGATTATTTTTTATGAAAGAGTGGTAGGGATATTTTTATTAAGGTTTTTGAGAGATGGGACTGACATCTAGAGCTTGTCCTAATTGATCCCTTGACTTATGTGGGTGAAAATGTTAAAGAGAAATGCAATTATAATTTTAGACTTAATTTTAAATTAATTTCTAATGTAATGCATGCTGATTGGCTCGATTGAAAGCTTAAAATTGGAATGAAATAGTTTTAAAAATGCTTAAAAATAGATTTTATCCTATAAATTGCATAAATTTCCCTTGATAGATCTGCACTCTCGTAGGTCAGGTGTTATGCTAAAACCCACAAGTAGGGAGGTGGCTAACAAAAGTAAGAGAATGATGCATAAAAAATATTTATGCAAACTCCCAATGGTCTTGAACTTACTTCTTAAAAGCGTTAGAAAATTTCTAAATTATCTAAAATTTTATTTTGATTTTAGAAGAAAAAATTTTGGCATACCCTCACAAGAAACCAAGCTAAAACAAAATCAAAACAAGCAAAAAAAAAAAAAAAAAAACTAAAAAAAGCATACAAGATTCTATCCACAAGTAAGGTAAATCAAACATCATTAAATATAATTAATTCATCAAAAAATAAAGTCTTTAGGCAATTGCCCCAATTATTACAACTCAGTTTTATAAAAAATAAAAGTATACGGGCACCACTAACCACAAACTCAAATTCTAATCCTAGGACAGACGCAAGTGAACTTTAAGTGGGATACTTTTCTACCTTCAGCTTCTCGATCTTATCCTCTTCAGGTTCCTTGGATCTGTAATGCCTGGATACCAAAATGAGAAAGAAAACTCTACCCCCAAAGGGGAGGTTATTCTTCTCACTTTGGGTAGTGGAGTGATCCAAAATTGAGCTTCCAAATGGAAAAGGACTACCCCCCTAAGGGGTATCCTTTCCTCTTCGGAATTCAATTTTGGGTCTAAGTATCTTAAAATTAAAGACCCTTTCACAAATCTTAACTTCGAATGAATTACATTGATATTAAAAAAAAATTTCTAGACTCTCCTGTAGGGTTATCCTAGCATTTAAAAGTAAAATAATCCCAAGAAGTTATATTAAAAAATTAAAATTACTTAATCTTATTATGCTTGGTCATTATCTTATTTATTTGGGGGCTAAGCAAGTTGAAGCACCTGTAGCATTTATAATGATTATTATTTTTTTAGCCCTGCATGAGCACGACTACCTATAAAAAATTTAGTGAGCATCCAAATCGATCCTAACATAAAAGTTAATTATCATCCATCACATCATCAATCCATAGAGTGTAGTAAAAGTAAATAAATATTTACATCAGACATTTTAATCACAACATGCAATGAAATTCTAAAAAAACTTAGCACACAATAGTAAAGTAAACACCTATCTAGCGAAGACTGAAGTTGTTTGTCCTAGTAAATAATCTAAAGTATGCGTACAAGGTAGTGTGGTTGGGGCAGGTCCTAAACTGGATTATTTGTGGAATTTTTCTATTGTTTACATTTATTAAAGGTCGAGGGAGAAAGTATGTTTGAAGTTAAATATTAATATTTTTAAGTTTTGATTAAGTTGTCTTTTAAGGGTTGTTTGATTGGATGAATTTAATTACTTAAAGATTAGAGGGTTAATAAAATTTAATTAACTTAATTAGTGGTTAATTTTAAAAGTTATGTTAATTTATATTTTTCATTAACCGGTTCATGGTGTTATGCCACCAGGCTCGAGGAACTAGTCCCTTTAGAACATGTAGCCCCGCAGCTTGGAGTAGTCTATCCTAAAAACCTTATTGATGTAGTTGAATTAAGAATTTTAGTTTGGTTAAATAACTAAGAATGATTTAATTTAAATTTTTACACCCCATTGAATTTATTCGTGGCATTGTGTCACCAAGCTCGAGGAAGTAGGCCTCATTAGGACACGTAGCCCTGTAGCCAGGAGTATTCCATCCTAAAAATTTCATCTTTAGAATATTTGTTGTGTATTAGAATGTTGATTGAGTGATTTCATTAATCCAATTAGAGTTTTCTTAAATTTTTATAGATCATTGATTTTTTTAGAATCATTGGAATTATTTTAATTGCATTAATTAAAGTTCAAAAAGTTGACTTTTTAAACTAAAGTTAATTTTGTAGGTTTCAAATTTTTAATAAATATTATAACTTATGATGAGTAGTTAGATTGTTAGTTTGCTTAATTTAAAGTTTTCTAAAAAAAAAGTTCTTATTTTTTGAAGTTTGACCCTTAAATTTGAACTATGGTTGACTAGGAAGTTGACTTTTGACTTTGACTTTATTTTGAAAGTTTGAAAATTTTAAAAAAATTGATATTTTATTAGAGTTGAATGTATTTGAGTTTGATTAAATTAGATATTTCTGGAATTAATTATGATTTTTAAGAGTTAGATATTTTTTTGGAATTTTTAAAATTGCCTTAATTAGGGGGACCTTTGATTTTAATCCAGATGAGCTCCAAACTTCTTGGACTAACCCCCAAAGGTAAAAAATGACCTAAAGAGAGGTTCTCAAGCATTTGGGGATTTTTTTGACATTTTTAAATATTTTTAATTAATTATCTATTTTCCTTAAAAATTAAATTAATATTATATTAGGGGTCTAATCATAGTGATTTTATTATTTCTAGATTGAGGGTTTAATTTTGAGAATTTTTAATATTTAATTTATAAATTTTGTATTTTATTTTCATTAATTATAAATTTTTAAAATTCTAGGACTAATTATGGGTTAACATAGGATTAATTAGATTCTAAGATTAATAATTTCTAAAATTAGCATGCTTCTAGCCTTGGATGGATAGTGTCACTATGTTTAAATGTTATGAGTCTTACTCCTATTGAATACCTGTCCAAACTTCTATAACTTCCCAAAAGTGACTAAAACCTTGTCGTTAATTTTGGTCATATATGTCACTAATTTAGGTGGGACCAAATCAATGTCACTCTAACATTTAACCCATACATGGCAATGCATAGACACAAGAACAATCATGTCCTTAAATCTAGGAGAGCCTAGGCTAAGTGCAAGTGTGTGCATTCTGTACATGCAAAGACTAATAATATAAACGATAGATAATTGGATTAGTGAACAATCAAGACATGATTGTTCACTAATCACCTCACCGCCAATCAATTCAATCAAGCTTAGCTTATGTTTATAATCCCAAAACTCATCTTGATGCTCTCAAGTATTAAAAATATATAATTTTAAAATTAAAGTTATTAAGAAAATAGCTCAAATTTTAATTTAAGATTAAAGAAAATTAAGGTAATTTCAAAATAACTTCAAAATAGTTTTTTTTATCCTTGAAAATTATTTAAGTCAAAAGTTAATTAAATATGCTGATGAGATGGCAGATTGGGGATGTACTTGAGCTGGTTGGATGTATTGAAGGGAGTTTGATGATTAGGGACTTATGGTTTGAGTGTATGGGAAGGAGTTTGAGCTATTTTGATCAAGTCTTAATATGTTGACTTGGTCAACTTAACTTGAGTTTGACCCATGTTGAATCAAAGAAGGTTCAAAGCATTGAATGGAATGTGCTTGAAGTCACTTGGAACAAATTGAATAAAAGGACATGTGGAGGATAATATTTGACTATGGGTTTGGGCTTGACTAAGTCAAACTCAATGTGATTTAAATTCAAACTCATTTGGGTTTGTTTGATTCACTCATTGAGATGAACTTGAGGGTTTAGAGATTTAGAGAGCTTGAATTGAATGGTTAAAGGGATTTTGAACCAAATAGGTCAAGTTTGAACAGATTTGGACTTAGTTGACCAAGTTAACTATTGAATGGGTCAATGGGTCCAATCAAATTCAAATCATTCGGGGATGTGTTCATAAGAAGTTTGATGAAATTTGAATGCATATGGGGTTTGATTCAGGGTTAAATAACTTAAGGGTTGGCTTGGTCAACCTAGGTTGACTTGATCAACCAGGTTGACCTAATGTCTAGATTTGGGTTGAATAAGTTTGAAATGTTATTTGAAGTCTAGTAGATATGTTTTCAAGGGTTAGAATGGTATAAATGGTCAAATTGATCATTTAGTCCCTTCAAGGGTCATTGAGTCAACATGGGTTGAATTGATCAACTAGGTTGACCTAGGGGCTAGGTCTGGGCTGAATAAGTTTGATTAGATATTTGGAGTTTATTGGAATGGGTTCCAAGGTTTGGATTGAAAATCTAAGTCTGAGCTGGATTTTGGGTTTGGATTGATTGAGTTTTGGAATATCCAAATCAATCACATTTAGATGAATGGTTAAGATTGATTGGATAAGATTAAGGTTTGATTTGAATATTAGATTGGACATTGACTGTAAGAAGGGTAGGAGTCTGGGGTGAGAATTGCATTTAAGGCTGGATTAGCTTTGATTGGAGTCTCTATGATTTACAAGTGGATAACCGTCAACCATAGGATCACTAGGCAGGAGTCCATACATGCCCTGATGACCTCATACAGAAATGAGGTCAAAAGAAAGGCCTGAATTTGATTTATTCCTTTTCATATGAATTCGGTTCAAACTATTCGGCTTACTTAAATTAGCCCAAATGGGTTGAGGTTTTTATGGCGATTAGGCTAGAAGATTAGGAGCCATTAGGTTAAGCTTGGGGAGGTTTCATTAGGGTGTGAATGATTTAAACATAAAAATATTATATTTGTCCTATGAGATATAATTTTTGTATTTTGACATAAACATGGTCAACTTGAGTTGTTTATGTGTTTTGACATAAGCATGGTCAACTTGATGTAGTAGATGAAGATGAGGAGGGAGAAGTTAAGAAGATTCTTGATGATGCATGTCTTTTTGTATGATGAAAATATAGGCCATCATTTAGAAGGCTAAGTGAATGTCATGAGGTGTATGGAAATGGCTTGGGTTGAGAATTTAGAAGGAGAAATATTTTCATTATGTATATTATGTGCAAAGAGAAAAGAAGCAGGTTGATTATAGATGAAAGTAGTGTAATAAATGTGACATCAAAACACATATACTTTTAGTTGCTAATCTTATGTAAGAACCTCATCCAAAATCATTTCATGTGGGTTGGGAAAATCATACTTTTTTACACATCACATGCCTAGTACTTATTAAGATGGAAAGTTATAAATATAATGCATAGCGGTGTGCTTCATATGGATATAACACATGAGCTTTAGTGATACATTGGTTTTTTAATCGGAATGCCATATAATTTGAAATAGAAAATATATTCCAATTCATCATAAAATTTGTAAATATTATTCTATCAACCCAACTGAAGAGATAATCCCAACCCTTGTAGACTAATCAACCACTCCAAATAAATTATACCTTGTCTTAATACACAACCCTATATTATATTTACAACATTGACATCAATAGAAGAAGAGTGCAATGATTTAACTGAGTATAGTTGGAATTCTTATTGCTAACAAAATAATCTATGACTATAAACTAAAGAAACTAATTCATATTGTTAACATACATTCACATTCATTTTCTAATTTACCATTCACTTTTGCAAAAGATTTTCAAAGCCTTTATGATAATGTTAGGAAACTATTAGAAGTGACAAACATAAAATATAGGGAAATTTACATACATACCACTTTATTTCATGCTATTTATATATCTAACACCCAAAATATTAATATTACACGTCTACCACCCATATACAACTTGTTTTTAATTTAGAGATAATTTATTGATTATAATCTTATCTGAGAGATATCATTCTACAAAATTTACAAAATTATAAACTAGGCTATATGTGTCATTTGAAATTATTAAAAAATTTGGCACAAATGCTTATGTTCTTGAACTGTAATAAAAATATTTATTAGTCCTATTTTAAATATAAGATTGCACTAGAACTTGTAGAGGACTATATAGATTTCAAATCTTTAGAGAGAAATTTTTAAGGCCTAGGAGAATTAATGTAGCTCAAGATGCCAATGTAAGAACAATTTGATCAACAACTAGAGTTTAAAACTAGAATTTAATAATAATTAAGCTCCCATGACAAGGAGCAAGACGAAGTCCATTAAGTAAAACTTATATTTTATTTTGTGTAATTATTATTGTTTAAGACAATGTATTTGTAATTTGCGGTTGCACATCATATAATTTAAAAATATGAATTTAACTTTTAAATTTTGAATTTCAAAGAGTCAAAATGTTAAAAATTTGAAGTTTAGGTTTTTAGTTAGTGAAGGAATGTGAAAATATTTATTTGAATAAAGGAAATCAAACAAATATTATTCATAAATGATTGGTCAGCCAAAAGAAATTGGAATGGGTGATTACTTGGTGTTTATCTCAGTCTCTTCTTACCACTCAAATAAAATTAGCTTTCGTACTACTTTTTAAAACAGCTTTTTAGTACAAAAATTTTAAATTCAAAAAATTTTTGTACTAAAAAGCTATTTTAGAAAGCAAAAAGAAAACCGTCCCAAATGAAGCCCAAGTATAATTCAATCACCAACATGGGGCCTAAACCTAGGCCAAATCGGCGAATTTTGTCTTTCTACCTCGTGCTAGTACTGATTAGTTATGAGGATGGGGTTCAACCTTACAGCACATTAGCCTTAAATATTCATATACTACCAACTGTTAGATGGACTCATGATCTGCACAAGAGTTCCTTCGTGTCCCTTCCACCCACCCTCTTTTCCGACTCAATTTCCACTTTCCATAACCATATTGCGTTGCTTATCTTATCGTCCGTGGCTTCGTCTGATTGTCCGTAAATTTTTCCGTTTATGATTTCAATCGGTGAAAAGTTAGTATTTTAATGTTTGTTTACGTCACTTTTTCAAAAGACCTTTTGGTATAACTTCGAAGTTTTGCTGATTTGAGAAGAAAAAAAATTATGCTTCTCGGTTGTAATACCTCCATTTAAGAATGAAAATAACATCGGGGGAAACCAAACGAAGCCTGTATGTTTCTGGTTACGAGCTGTAAACCCATTTTAATGGCATTGTTATAGTCCTCTTTGTTCTTCCCTTCATCATGGAAGACCGTATAATCGGAAAAATGATCAAACACATTGCAAACAGAATGTCTATTCGTACAATATCAGGGAAATAATGTTTTACTTTGTATTCAACCAAATATGGAATCGCCAATGCTGAGTATACACTTTCTGCACTGCTGTTGCTATAAATGTTAGCTCTGTCAAAGTATAACTCCTTCGATAACAAGAGACTGCTTGGGAGAAAAGATTTTTGGTGAATTTTCCACCAAACTTCCTATGACCGCCACCTCCTTCTCAAAAAAATAGGTAAAGCAGACAAGTTACTCTCCTCACCCAAGCACAATAGGAGGGCAAAAATGGAGCTCTGAAAGCCAAAGGCACTAGAATTCAAAATTTCATCCCTTCTGAAGTCATGTTTAGTAGAGGTTCTAATGCATTGGGAGCAAATTTTCTCGCAAAGAGATAGCAGAGAGTAGTTGGCTCATTGTTGTATGTGCAGATGGTTCCATTATTTCTAATTGATTGGATGAATTTCATTGTGATATTTTCTTTGCCATATGTGGCAGGGTGAGGCCCATCTCTTGACCAATCGACCCAAGTTACAGTCCGGTTAGCATTCAATTCTCCATGGAACATGTTCAAGTACGTCGGGATGTAATGCTCGTCCGGGTAGCAAGAGGGCTTGCAGTATCTTCTAAATATGGCATAGTAATTGTAATCTGCAACTATTTTCACAGCTAACTCCCGGTTAAGCTCGAACCACTGGGATCCTTTCCTCCACTTGCTGAGCTTGATATTAGGGTACATGTGACGGTTGTAACGACCACGTCCACGGGGCGAATCTTCATCGTAGGACTCGACAAAACTATGCTTGGAACTGATAAGGTACTTGTAGACTGTGGGAAAATCATAAACAGGGATGCAGCTTTCTGAGAGAAGAACAAACCGTTCATTGGAGAAATCCAATAAAGCATTGGCCAAAAGTCTCTTTTCTGAATCCACAAGTGAAATCGATCCCCATGAAACCTCCTATAAGTTAAAAGAAAGCATTTGAAAACCATTACCATCACAAAAATGCTCCCATTATAAAAATATTAATGAAAATCTTCAAATTTCAAATTTGTCCAAATCCTCAATGTGTCTGGTAATTTTATTTCTGAAAAGATGGATATATTGTGTTTTTAACTTTCAAGTGGGCAGAATAATCTGGAAAGATCAAATATAAGCTTATTCGTTGTTCTGAAAACAATGAAGTTGCACTTCAGCTTTGTTACCTCAACCTTGAATGATAATTCATTAGTACAATCATAAGCATAAACAGAGGTTCAATTCATTAGCATGAGCTTGTTCTTGAAGCGTAAAGGTAAACAACTGGCACTGCTCATTCTAAGTAACCTTTTTTTACATAAATGGCGGTAGTTACATGAGACTGGCAAAGGAGCTCAAACAAAAGAAAATATAAAATGAATTAGAATAAACAAATGCAGAAAGATCCACGTGACACAAGACAGACAAAAAAGTGCACTGCAATTTTGATATGATGTAATTGTGGTATGATTATATACAAAATTAAAAAAGGTATAGTGTTGTAAATGAATGCAAGAACTGAAAAAAAGATGGAAGAGATTAAAATATGGTTAACTTAACCCCAAATCTATTGCATTGTTTATCCCAACCAATTCATTTTATTTCCACGACAAGTTCAAGTATCATTAAAAGGGGACAAATGAGAAAAAATGTATTGGGTAAGCATTTAGGCCTCGTTTGAGATTGCTTAATTTCGTCTTTTCCATTTCGAAATGGCAAAACTTTTTTTTGGCTGTTATTTGTAAGTGCCACTTTAGAAGAAATGTTTTTTTAGAGAACTGTATTTTTGTACTGCTTTCAAAAGATTTATGATATAAACTTCTCCGTTAGAAAACTTCATTCTCTCAAACAATAGTTCTAAAACTACCTTTTAGAAAAAATACAGAATAACCAAACGAAGCCTTAGAGTTTCAGATGTGGGACTGCAGCCGCTTGTTAAAAAGGATTTATATTCTGAGCATAAAACTACATCCACACATAAAACCCTGAAGTTCTCATGGCGGTTTATAGGACAAACAAAACAATTAAAGTTCTCTGTTTTATGACTTCTTAATGAAAATCTAAAATTAAATGCAACACGTACACCAAGAATGAATTAGATAGAATGTACCTTACTAGGGATTTGGCGCTCATAGAATGCTGAAGTTTCTGAGACATTGAGCTTGTAGTTTGGAATAGAATGCACATAAACAGAGTAGAAGCGTTCATGTCCTCTAAAGAACCTATCCCAAAGGGGAGCAAACGGAAGCGGTCCACGTGTAAGGAACATGAAAGCCACCTTGGGCACTCTCTTGTATGGATATTCTTCAATCTTTGGCACCAAGGTTGCCCTCCAGAATAGCTCTTCATCAGTTAAATCATGAAAAAGATGCATGGGATGAACAAAACTCTTTATACTTAACCTCTGCATATCACAATTTGTAGTGAACATCTTCGTCGGAAAGAAAAGATCATTAGTTTGCGTAGTCAAGTATTGATTATACCGGGAAGTTACCGACAAGCCCAGAAAAGCTCCTCCCATGAATATCACCAAACCCCAGATTATTCTTAACAACCTAATCCTCCAATCCATCTTCGGCGACACAGAGTAGAAATCCCCGTGCTCCTCGCCCATCTTGCTCTTCGACACATTCATCTTTCTTCGATTTCAAAATCAACACTTCCGTGCGCCCAATAACAAATTGCGAATAATCATATACCACGGCGTTGATCAAAATCCCTTCCAACCCCGGTGAAATAACCTCTCCCAAAATCTAGGTTGAACAAACTCATCCAGAGCAATAAACATTTAAAAACCTAGAAAGCTGCAAATTGGAGCGAACTACCCATAAGGAAACGCATTTAATTAAAAGCCTCAAAATCCATAAATTGCTAAAATTAATGCATAATTGAATAAAATCCCAATCGATTAAGAAAGATCTGATTGGGAACAAACCTACGACGCAGATTGATTCCTTATTGTTCCCCCGAAGCGAACGGCTATTGTGCTTGATCACCGAATCAAAAAATCGAAAGTTTCAGTAACGATAGCGAAAGCGCCTGGCAGATAAAACTCTGGCAACTTTTCTGTCTCCCGCTATCCTCCCCACGACCTCACCGCTGATCCCTGAAGGGTGACATACGACGAAGGGGGAAGACAGGAGAGAGAAGAAATGGTTCTACGATGGCCCTGACATCCGTACAACTAATTTTAGTGCTCGCTGACGTGTCATGTTATTTTAAGTTATATATATATATGCGGGATTGCCATCGGGATTGCCGCCATTTGGCACTCGCCAATCTCAATAGACATGAGTGGGCCCATGCCTAATGGAGTGAGTGGTTAAGAATCTCGGTTAGGTGCTAAAACTATTTTTATCTTCCCATAATGGAAGGTCAGCCTCACGAAGGAGAAATTATTAGGTGCGAAATGCGGACGGAAGTATCGTCCGTATAAGCATTGGGTACCTAGTGGTATCCAGCAGTATCGAATGTGAGTACCGAGCTGGTTACCCACCAATGAGATGACGTGACACATTTTTATTGGTATCCGGACGCACTCCACACCTAATAATTTCTCTTTCTCACGAAGCCACACAAAAATTATTTTGTGCGCACATCCGACATAGAATCCAATATCAAGGTCAATTAGAATGCGTCACATTAATAGTATCTAGTCGTGATATCAAGCTATACTGAGTAGTATCGAGTCGGGTACCGAGTAAGAGCTAATGTGGAGCATTCTATTTGGTCTCAGGACGATATTTGGCATTCGAACAAAATAATTAATCAACCAGACGAAAGTACATATGCAAGCAACACAGCTAATTTTGATTGGTTGGTTATGTATATATAAATTTTGATTGGTTGGTTAGAAGCTTTATTATTAAATAAAATATTTTGAGTTTAAATCACATATATGTTATGTATATATAAATTTTTCTTAATTAATTGATTTAAAAGTACTTTAAAAAAAAACTTGTGCAACGATTACTCAGAAGTGAGTTGATGGCCTTTGGATTTAATTCAAGATTCGTGTGATTAGGGATGACCCCAGGTACCATGAATTGACCGAGCAACTGAAGTTTTTGTCGCATATTACGAGGAATGCACAACTGCCAAGTGGCCACGTTCATTTAGCAGATAAATTGATTTTTTTTTAGTTGAGAGTAATATCATTAATTAAAAATAATTTAAAAAATATTTATATTTAAGGCATTGAAGAATAATGCTCATTCATAAAGAAAAAAATAACATAAATGTTAAAATTCTATGAATGACCCACCCAAAAATAAATCTAAAAAAAGACTTATGACCTTACATATTTGAACAAATTTTATGATTGTTTTATGTTGGAACATTGTGGTGGTAAAGAGACACAGGATTTATCATTATAATTTTGTACGAAGATCTAGCATACACACAAATAAAAAAGAGGGGTGTAAGAGTTATAAGAGATATCCGAATTTTTATGTGAAAATCCTAAAAAGGAAAAAAACTATGAGGCCTTACCTAATTAAAATGATTCCTCTAGTGTAAGTTATTGGTTTAAATGACGTCTTTCTACAGGAGAAAGTGTTGACACAACATGTAAATATACATCATGTTTGGAGTTGGAATAGTTCAATTGTATGAGAATTGTTATCAAGAGAACGTTGATTTGTTCATTTGGTCGGTAGAATCGTAGTTGGGCGACAAAGATCAGAGGGTCATAGTTGGCGGGCAACATAGATCAGAGGGCGGTCAGAGGGACTATTTTCGGGCAATAGAGGTCGGAGAGACCGTAGTCGAATGACTGAGGTCGAGGGGACCGTTGTCGGGTGAGAGAGGTCAAAGGTAGAATAGTTTGCAGGCAATGATGTTCAGAGTGATCATAATCAGGTGACTAAAGTCAAAGGGACCATTGTCAGATGACAAAGGTTAGAGGGACCAAAATTGATGGGCCACAGAGGTCGGAGGGATGGTATTCGATGGGAGACGGAGGTAGGAGGGACCATAGTCGCAGGCGAAAGAGGTTGGAGAGATGGTAGTTAAGTGACTGAGGTCAATGGGATTGTTATCAGGTGACAGATGTCAGAAGGACCGTAGTCGGCTAAAGATAGTAAACAGATGAATCGTAATCGACTGGCAATAGAGGTTGGAAGGACTATAATTAGGCTATGGAGGCCGGACGAACAGTAGTATGGTGACTGAGGTTGCAGGACCATAGTTTATGGGCCAAAAAAGGTTAAAAGGACTGTAGTCAGACGACTAAGATTTAATGGACTATAGTATGTAAGTAATAGAGGTCTAGCGGAGACCCGATTATGGTAGTTGGACAAAGGTCCGATGGTGATGATCAGGCGGAGGTCTAGCTGTAGTGGCCAGGTAGTGAGGGTTCACCGATGGTGGTGCCTGGGTGGAGCTTTGGGACTCTTCAAGCATCAAAGCTTTCTTGAGTCTCTTGCATGGGGTCCAAGCTTTCTAAAGTCCCCCTTTATGTAGAGAATGGGGGTCTATTTAGAGATTTTGAGAGTGACATGTTCTATAAATATGAAAAAGATCCAGTGAAACTTAGAGTGCTATATCAGATGGCCCATATCAATTCACTCAATTATTGAGCATTCGTTCAAGATTTAAGTGCCATGATGATGTTAAAATTAAACAATTTTGGGCTCATTGGATTTAACTCATCAAGCCACTCGATTTGACTATAAGCATGTCATATTTGGATATCATTTAGTCATCCAATTAATGCTTTAGACCTTCCATATATGCTTCGGCCCCTTAATTTGGGCCTATATAGGCTCAGATTGAACTGATTTTGGTGTCGTTGGGTTCATCTCATCTAGACATTCAATTTAACCTTAAGTTTTCTAAAATATGTGTTTGGATGGTCCTAAATTTAATTTTAGAAATTTTCAACTTAAATATGCCTCATGATTTGGGCTCGATCTAGCTGATTTTTGGTGATATATCAATGATAAATTATCAATGTAGCTATTTGTCATGCCGCATGATCTAAAGTGGAAGGATTTTGTCTCTTTTATCTTTATCCATTCTTCATTCTCCTTACAATTCAATTAGCATCAAATATTTATTTATAACCAATTCATCACCAACGAGAGCTTACTAATAATATCAAGGAAAATACAAATAAATATAAATAGTGGAATAAAAAATTATATTACCATGGTCAATATTTAAACTGTACTTTAAGGTCTTAATTCCTAAAATAATATACATAGAGCTATTATAGGTTATAAAAGAATACATAAAGCCATATGATTAAAAATAAAACTAAACTATCAATGCTGCCTAGCCTTATGTTACAGGCTCTTTACCTGAAAGCATATAGACCAGCAAGTAACCAATATTTATCATCGTATTTAATACAAGGTAAAAGAAATAATATGCATGCTCTAGTTCTAGTCAATATCAATAAAAAAAGCAATAGTCTATCAATATAATCAATAAAAATCTATAAAATCCGCATCGATCAATAGTAAAATCAGCAAAATAAAAAAAGTCAAAAGAGATCTATCAAACTATAAAAAAATCAATAAAAATGATGATCAATGAATGGACATATTATGCTATGTTGTATAAATATCAATGCTTATTCAATCAACATGACTTCAATTTTATCTATCAATCAATTTAATAATTCTATCCATCAATTAGTTTAATGTACTATCATGTAAATGCATTCATGAATATAATAATGAAGAGTAAGATAAGACATCCAACTTTAATCTGGTATTTTAATCCTTCAACTCTAACCATCACAGTCAGTTATTAGTCTTTAATTTAAAACCAAATGTCATCCAATTAGTAATTAGCCATTATTCATTATCTTAAGTCAATTCACATGTGGCTTTCAATAATTATTTAAGATTCATCACCCTCTACTCTCCAGTGTAATTCGATTAATCAATTCTACTCTTTAGTGTAATTTGATTAATCAATTATAGGTTATACCAAGGATTACCCCATAAACATTTTTATTTAAAGAAAAACTCGTCGACTTACCCTTATGTATAAGGTACTATATTTTAAGACCCAACCTATATTAGTTATAGTGCTAATAACCAACTTTGTTTTTACACATATAAATGCCATATTTTCTTATATCAATTGTATCAATCTCTCTTTAATGCATGAAATGCAAGAATCTATAAAATACAAAAAAAAAAAATGTATACTACCAAATAGCTTCAAAAACATATAATTTCTATTTTACCCAACTTGATTCAATAATATTTTAGCGAAAAATACTGACATAATCCATATCTATCACAAAAAATAACATGATGAAAGGTTGATAAATTAGGAGAAAATATATTTTTTGTCAATCTTAGGAAGATTTAATCCATGGAGATCAAAATCATAAAAAAATAGTAGTAAGAATGTAGCCACTTACTTTAATTAGAAAAAATCTATAATAGGAATGGCAGAAAAAAATAACCGAAAGAAACTTTCTCTCTCTCCTCTTCTTCTCTCTTCTCTTCTCCTTCTTTTATTTATTCTCGACCAAGAAAATGGTGCAGGAGTGTAGAGGGAGTGAATGGTAGAGATATTTATATTAAAATATATAAAAACTCATTTTAGAGTTTAACATCGTGTCTCCCAAACTACCTAGTGTTACTATGTTGCATGCAATTCTAGATTTTTTGTAAACCAAAATGTATTGGCCCACCATGCTAAAAGCTAATGCCTAAGTGCTTCTCCCCATAGCACCATTGCACCCAAATGTGCAGCATTGCAGCGCTCTAGTTCAGAATTTTTAAACTTAAAAGTTTTATTTTAAAATTATTTTCAAAATTTTAGGTTATTACACTATCAATGTAGCATATCCAAAGATAATGATATACATCGACAAAAGAATTATCTGGTTGAGCTACAAGCATAAAAAGGGGCTTTCCATAACAAAAAAAAAAGACAACTTATGAATACAATCACATAAATATAACAGGTCCTCATAAATAGTAGATTCAACCAATCCAATTGGTCGAGAAGAGCTACAATAAAAACAATATGAGTAAAATTGAGAAGTAGAGTAGTCATGAAAATTATTGGCCTAATAGAGACGTAAAGATATAAATGTTCATGAAAATCCAAAAAGAAGAGATAATCTAGTAACGCATTAGCACCAAATATCAAAAATAAAGCCCAACAATATATCATATGAATAGAAGTCAAACCAAACAACAAAAACTACAAGCTAAGTACCCCCATAGCAATGATTCAATAATATGCAATTATCAAAAGTTTAGATAGACAAAGTTCTCAAGGAGGTTAGTATTAAATTTTCATCTTTTGCTTTTTAAATGAATGGAAATTCACCACTTATAAGACCATCATGCACATTCAATAAGCTTCTAATATAGACCTCAGACATATCTTCCCTTCAACTCTTAAGGGATAAGCTCACACTTGATTCAACTCTTTTTTTGATAGAATTATTCAAACTTTTGTCAACCTAACTAAGCTATTTCTAAAATAATTTATTATTTATTGAAGATCAATAAGGAGTCTTCCAATCTTTCTATGATTCACCAAAATGAAGAAGAGGTCCTTCATGAGTATTTTTAATCAATTTTGCTAGAGGCTAATCAGATCCCAAGAGTGAATCTTGAATTACTATGAGGTATTTTTCTTAGAGGTCTCATATTTGGACCTTTCTACACCTTATTGATGTGCAGGTAGTATGTTCTTATGCTTACCATGTTCATTTTGTAGAAGAATAAATTATTCAGATAAGGCCATTAGTGCACATCAATAGAAATTTGAATAACCCTTCAACAAAAATAAGAATACTCAAGCATGTATCATCCAAACATCTTAATGAAAAGAATGAATATTCAATGGAGCAAAAATTTCATTACCACCAAATTTAGCATGTCATCTAATTACACCCCACCAAGCATATACAAGATTGGTTTCCTAATGAAATATATATAAGTCTAAATTCTCAAATGGTTAAGATCATTAAGAAATCCAAGTGGTGGAGATCAATCCAAATATAAACATTTAGACCATTCAAAAGGGCATTTAATAGAAAGATGTATTCATTTGAAAGAAGAGATTAAACATTTAGTTTGACAATAAAACTTGGACAATATAAGAGAAAATTATGAATCATTAGCCTCAAAATAGAGAAGATCAAATAAGTCTTATCAATAAAATTATAAGAATTATTAAATAGGAGTTTTATCACTATCTATTTGCCTTCATACACATGAAAATCTAGTCATTCAAGCAATAATAAAGATGATGTGCTCCTCATCTCATTAGAATTTTTCAAGTAATTTGAAAATCCTTGGAAGGCATACCCTTGAGGTTGCCTTAATGAGAAATTAATAGGGAACTTGATCGTCACTATAAATATCCCATGAGGGCAAGTGGAAAATAGCATATCCACTCATAACTTCTATAAGGCATGGTCATTTTATAGCCTTAATGGGAAGCTGAAGTAATTATGTTATCTATAAAATGTCTTCATGAGAGTAGTGGTGGCAAAACATTACATGACCCAAAAAATAAATCTGGAACTATCCCAAAAATTTTACTTTTGGGATGACCCATTTAGTCAATCACTATAAGAAAATGGGTCAATAGCGACAAAAAAATAGAGACAAAAATAAATTGGTCGCTAAAGATATCTTTTAGCGACCAAAAATTAGTAAGGCCTCTAAATAATAAGGAAGTTTGATATTAGCCACAAAAAAAAAAATAAAAAATGGCCGCTAATTTTGTCGCTAAAAATTTAGAAAATATTTTTTTTGAAATATATACATGTCATTGTAGTGAATAATTACTCTTTTTAATTGGGTACATAATCGTACGGTTCACAGATATGTCAGGGGTTCAAGGGGGTAGCACCCCCTAACGGGGTTCGACCTGTTAATTACAATATATAATAAATAAAATCCTAGCTCTAATATTAAATTCTTGATATCATCAAATTTATTATTTTATAGATGATCGAGTATGCTAATAAAAAGAAAATATGTTTGCATATGTGCATATTTATATATCTAAAGTTTGTGCCTCTAGGTTGGAAGTAGCTTATTTTTGCATGCACATGAGCATGTTGCATATCAGACATGTTCTTGTTGATCCCATCGCTAGATCTAACAATTATTTAGTTTGAATATGCATGTTTCACATTAAAATTATTTTGATATAGGTATGCAATTTATTTAACTCTATGTTTTTATATTTTAATTGTGAGGCTTAATGATTTTATGATTTATTACAATTGTTATGGCATGGTTGCACTAATCACCTATCTTTTACAATAAGAATGCCCAATATCAAAGTTGATTTTAATATGCTAGTTTAACCTAGTTTTAAGAGTCAAGTTCAAATCAACCCGCCAACCCAAAGTACAAAACCAACCTGTATTTGTTTTATTAATAAATTTAGGGTTTGAAGGTTTCTCTTATTCCAAGCTTTTTTGATTTTGTTTGTTCTCATCTTCAAGACGTTTCACATTTTATGTGTCACACCCAGGGATCTAAAGTGGAAGAATTATATCTCTTTTTTATTCATTTTCTTTTATTCTTATTTTTTATTTCTTTCTTACGAGCCAATATTCATTTACAACCAGATCATTACCAACCATATCACAGTCAGATCATTACCTACCAGAGCTGACTAATTACATTAAGAAAAAATAAAATTAATAAAAAAATATAATTATATTTTCATAGTTAATATTTTTATTAGACTACAAAGTTCAAAAGTATATATACAATATCCACCATATGCTACAAAAGAATATAAAAATCAAAGAATTAACAATAAACTAAACTATAATCACTTTATAGCCTTACACTACATGCTCCATGCCTTTATCTAAAATCATGTGTTCAGAACATAGCCCAATAAATAATCAAAACTTATCACTGCATTCAACATAAGGTAAAATAATCAATATGCATGCTCCAATTCTAGTCAAATATCAATAAAAAATTAATAGTTTATACATATAAGTAATAATCAATCTATAAAATCTGTACTAATCAATAATAAAACTAATTTAATAAGTAAAGCCAATAAATCTACCAAACTATATAAAATTTAGTAAAATGGAATATCAATTAATGTGCGAGGTAGGTATGCAATATCAGTGGAATTGACAATATTAATATTAAATCTACCAGTACAATATACATTCTATCTATCAATAAGTTCAATGTAATTTCATGTAATTGTATTCATGAATGTAATTATGAAAAACAAGATAATACATCTAGCTTAATATGATGTTTTAATCCTTCCACCCTAACTATCGACCAATTGGTCATCAATCTTTAATTTAACCCCAACTATTGACTAGTTGGTCATCGATCTTTAATTTATCATCATTATTCATTATCTTATGTTAATTCACTGTTGACTTTCAATAATTAATGAAGAATCA
Organism: Dendrobium catenatum; assembly: GCF_001605985.2. Lineage (NCBI taxonomy): Eukaryota > Viridiplantae > Streptophyta > Magnoliopsida > Asparagales > Orchidaceae > Dendrobium > Dendrobium catenatum. The sequence continues at coordinate 131,276 of NW_021380961.1, read as the reverse complement.
TCACTCTCTACCATACAATGTAATTCAATTAATTGATTATAGGATACAACTAAGATCATATCTTAAATCTTTTATTTTTAAGAAAAAATTATTGGTCCATCATCCGGTGTAGTATGTTATATTTTTATAGCTAACACATATTAATTATAGTGTTAATTACTAGCCCTCCCTACTTATATGCAAATTTCATGTTTATATTATATCAATTGTATCATTATCTCTTGAATGTATGAATTATAACATGAAAGACATGAATCTATAAAATATATAAAAATTTATATACTAGCCAATATCTTCAAAAAATAATAATTTCCATTTTACATGAAGAAATTCAATAGTATTATAGTCAAAATACTCATGAGAATTATATATATCATATATAAAAAGTTTTAACACTACTGTTGCTAGGTCCCAAGTCTTGGATGAGAAAAATAGAGGGTTGCATTAGTTAGTCGATAACTAGTGTAAAACTTGTCGAATAATCATGACATGAATCCTTTAAAAAATGGTGTTAATGCTAGTGCATCCCCTGAAAGAGATGCATTGTATGGCTTGAATATAGCGACAAGTGTGCAAGGGCCACTGCATCAGTGCTCGGGTGTAGTATTAAATAGGCAAGGGTTCCCACATCTAGAATGGATGTGGGCAAAGAAGGTAGTCTATTAAACTAAAATTAGGATAAAAACTTGGAATATAGGCTCCCTTATTTGAAAATTAATGGAATTAATAGATATTATGATTCATCGGAAGATAAATATTATGTGCATTTAGAAAACTAAATGGGTTGGAGAGAAGGCTAAGGAAATTAATAGTTTAGAATACAAACTATGGTATTCGGGTAAGAGTCATACTAGAAATGGTGTAGGTGTGATTATGGATAAGAGTTTGAAAGATAATGTTATAAAAATTAATAGAATTGGAGATAGAATTATTGCTTTAAAGATTGTTATTGATGTAAAGATTGTTAATATTATAAGTGATTATGCTCCTTAAGTTGATTTGGATATGGGTTCAAAATTAAAATTTTGAAATAACTTAGAAGAATTAATACAAAAGATATCTCTTGAAGAAAGAGGTTTTATGGAGGGGATTTAAATGGACATGTTGGTAGAGAGGTAGATAATTTTAAAAGCATTTATAGTGGCCATGAGTTTGGAACGACAAATGATTGTGGTAAGACCATAATAGATTTTTCTTTATCTTATGATTTCTTAATAGCTAATACCTTATTTAAGAAAAGAGACGAGCATCTTATCACTTATAAAAATGGATATAATAAAATAAAAATTGATTATTTTCTTATAAGAAAATTAGACCGTTTAGATTGTAAAGATTGTAAAGTCATTATGAGTGAAAATTTACATACTCAACATCGATTATTAATTTTGAACTTTAAGATAAAAGGACAAAAAATAAAAAAAATACAGCAACAACAACAATAACATCAAGTTTGTCCCACTACGTGGGGTTGGCTACATGAATCCTTTTTCGCCATTGTGCCCGATTAAAAGTCAAATTATCATTTAAATCTAATAAAGAAAGATTATTTCTAATATTTTCTAACAAAGTCTTTTTAGGTCTACCTCTACCTTTCTTAACATAAGTCAAATCTTATACCTCAACTTTCCTAACTTGGTCATCGAAAGGCCTCCATTTAATGTGACCAAATCATCTAAGGTGACTCTCTCTAATCTTATCTTCCACTAGAGCCACTCCAACCTTTTCTGTATATGCTCATTTTGTATCCTATCTCTAAGGGTCAAGCCACTTATCCACCTAAGCATGCTCATCACTACAACACTTAACTTAGTATTATGCTTCTCTTTTAATGCCCAACATTCGGCACCATAAAGCATTGCATGTCTCACCACCATCTTATAGAATTCTCCCTTAAGTTTGAGGGGGACTTTTCTATCACACAATAAGCCCGATGCATTCCTCCCCTTCAACCATCCAATTACAATTCTGCTGATAATATCCCCATCAATTTCACCATCACTCTGAACAATAGATCCAATATATCTAAAATGTGTACTCTTATTAATGACTTGATCGCCCAAAGTCACAATCCCCTCACTAGGTCTATTTCTACTAAAATTACACTCCATATATTAAGTTTTAGATCTACTCAAGTGAAAACCTTTAGATTCTAAAGTTGACTTCTATAATTCAAGTTTACCTTTAACTCCCTCTCTAGTCTTATCAATAAGAAGAATTTTATCAACAAAAAAGCATACACCAAGGTACATCTTCTTGCAAATGTCTAGTGAGAACATCCATGACTAAATCAAAAATATATGGACTTAAGGCTGATCCTTGATATAATCCAACCGAAATAGGAAATTACTAGGTCAAAGCACCTTGTGTTTGAACACAATTAATAGCTCATGCATACATATCTTTAATGATTTGAATATAAGCATTATTAACTTCTTTATTTTTAAGAACTCGCCATAGCACTTCTCTTGGAACTTTATCATATGCTTTCTCTAAATCAATAAATATCATATGTAGATCCTCCTTATTCTCTTTATATTTTTCCATCAAACCTCTCAATAAATGTATGGCTTTTATAATAGACCTATCCATCATGAATCCAAATTGATTTTGAGAAACATTAGTATCACGCTGCAACCTATGCTCAAAAACTCGCTCCCATAGTTTTAAAGTATGATGCATTAACTTAATTCCTCTATAATTTGCATACTCCTGTGCATCACCTTTATTCTTAAAACTAGAAATTAACACACTCATTCTCCATTGATATGACATCTTCTTAGTCTTCAAAATAGTATTAAAAAGTTAAGTAAGCTAATAAATTCCTTCATCTCCTAAGCATTTCCACATCTCTATTGGAATAACATCAGGTCCAACAGTTTTTCCAAACTTCATTTTCTTTGAAGCCTCTCTAACTTCGACTTTACTTATACGTTAATAAAAACAAAAATCCTTATATTCATTTAGGGTGATAAAGTCACTAAAGTCAATCGTATTTTCACATTCTTCATTAAAAAAGTTTAGCAAAATACCTCATCCACCTTTATTGAATATCTTCTTCCAAGAAAAGTATTTTTTAATATTCATCCTTAATACACTTCACTTGAACTAAATCCTTACTACTCCTATCTCTTTGTTTGCCTAACTTATACATATATCTTTCTCCCTCCTTAGTATCTAATCTATTATATAAATCATTAAAAACTAATCTCTTTGCATCACAAATAGCTTTCTTATATTCCTTATGAGCCTCTTTATAGCTTTCCCAATTATCAGAATTTTCACATCTAAACCAATTTTTATAACAAATCTTCTTATTTTTTATCTTTTCTTTCACATTTGTATTACACCATAAACAAATTTTTACTATTAGGAGCTTTTCCATTCGAAACTCCAAGTACATCTTTTGTAATATTCTTAATATCAAAAGCTACTTTTTTATATATAATATTGGCATCCTCATGCACAAACAGAATATTAAGATCTAAAATCTTACTCTAAAAAATACTTTTGTTAATATTATTTAAATGCCCCCATATATCTAATTCTAAAAAATTATTTTACTTTATTTTTTATTTTATGTCCCATTATCTTGAAGTCCAAAACTAATAATCGATGTTGTGTATATAAATTTTCACTCGAAATAATTTTATTATCTTTGCAATTAAATAATCTAATTTTTTTATAAGAAAATAATCAATCTGCATTTTACTATATCCATTTTTATAAGTGAAAAGATGCTCATCTCTTTTTTTAAATAAGGTATTAGCTATTTAGAAATCATAAGCTAAAGAAAAATCTAATATAGTCTTACCACCTTCATTTGTAATTCCAAACCTATGGCCACCATAGATGCTTTTAAAATCATCTACCTATCTACCAACATGTCCATTTAAATCTCATCCAATAAAAACTCTTTCTTCAAGAGATATATTTTGTATTAATTCTTCTAAGTCATTCTAAAATTTTAATTTTGAACTCATATCCAAACCTACTTGAGGAGTATAAGTACTTATAATATTAACAATCTTAACATCAACCATAATCTTTAAAACTATAATTCTATTTCCAATTCTGTTAATTTTTATAACATTATCCTTTAAACTCTTATCTATAATCACACCTAGACCATTTCTAGTATGACTCCTACCCGAATACTATAGTTTATATCCTAAACTATTAATCTCCTAAGCTTTCTCTCCAACCCATTTAGTTTTTTAAATGTACAGAATATTTATCTTCCTATGAATCATAATATCTATTAATTTTATTAATTTTCTTGTAAGGGAGCATATATTCCAAGTTCATATCCTAATTTTAGTTTCATGGACTAGCTTCTTTGCCCACAACCATCCTTGATGTGGGAACCCTTGCCTATTTATCATTCCACATGAGCGCCGGTGCAGCTACCCTTGCACACTTGTCATTGTATTCAGGCCATACATTGCATCCCTTCTAGGGACGCCTTAGCATTAACACAATTTTTAAAAAGATTCATGTCATGATTATTCAATAAGTTTTATGCTGGTTGTCGACTACCTAACATAAACCTCCATTTTTTTCACCCAGGACTTAGGACCTGGCAACGACAGTTTTGCAAAAAATAAAAAATAAAGTAAAATAATTTTCTAGGATTAGTTGGGGGCATTTAAAAAATACTAACAAAAATATTTTTAAGAGTAATATTTTAGATCTTAAGATTTTGTCTGTGTATGAGGATGCTAATGTTATGTGAGAAAAAGTGACTAGTGATATTAAGATTATTGTAAAAGATGTGCTCAGAGTTTTGAAGGGAAAAGTTCCTAATAGTAAAAAAAATTTGTGGTTGAATCCAAATGTACAAGAAAAAAATAAAAAATAAGAAGAATTATTATTAAAATTTGTTTAAATGTAAAAATTCGGATAATTAGAAAGCTATAAAGAGGATTGTAAGGAATTTAAGAAAGCTATTTGTGAGGCAAAGAACTTAGCTTTTGATGATTTATATAATAGATTAGATACTAAGGAGGGAGAAATATATATATAAAAGTTATCCAAACATAAAGATGGGAGTAATAAGGATTTAGTTCAAGTAAAGTGTATTAAGGATGAAGATCAAAAAGAGATTTTCTTAGAAGATGATATTCAACAAAGGTAAATGAATATTGTGCTAAACTTTTTAATGAAGATTATGAAAATATGATTGACTTTAGTGACTTTAACACCTTAAATGAAAATAAAGATTTTTATTTTAATGATGTATTAGTAAAACTGAAGTTTGAGATACTTTAAAGAAAATAAAGTGTGAAAAACCTATTAGACCTGATGATATTCCAATAGAGATGTGGAAATGCTTAGGAGATGTTGGAATTTCTTGGCTTACTAAACTTTTTAATACTATTTTGAAGACTAAAAAGATGCTAAACCATTGGAGATTGAGTGTGTTAATTCCCATTTTTAAGAATAAAAGTGATGCATAGGAGTGTGCAAATTATACAAATTATAGATGAATTAAGTTAATGTGTCATACTTTAAAACTATGGGAGTGAGTTATGGAGCGTAGGTTACGACGTGATACTAATGTTTCTCAAAATTAATTTGGATTCATGCTGGGTAGGTCTACTATGGATGCCATACATTTATTGAGAGGTTTGATGGAGAAATATAAAGAAAATAAGGATGATATACATATGATATTTATTTATTTAGAGAAAGCATATGATAATGTTCCAAGAGAAGTGCTATGGAGAGTTCTTGAAAATAAAGGAGTTAATAATGCTTATATTCAAATCATTAAAGATATATATACATGAGCTATTACTTGTCTTCAAACACAAGGTGGTTTGACTAAGTATTTTCATATTTTGGTTTGATTACATTAAGGATCATATCATCCTTAAGTCCATATATTTTTGCTTGAGTAGATCTAAAATTGAATATATGGAGTGCAATTTTAGTAGTAATAAACCTAGTGAGGGGATTGTGATTTTGGATGATCAAGTCATTAAGAAGAGTATATATTTTAGATATCTTGGATCTATTATTCAGAGTGATGGTGAAATAGATGGAGATATTATCAGCAAAATTCAAGTTGGATGGTTGAAGTAGAGGAATGCTTCGGGCTTATTGTGCGATAGAAAAGTATTTCTCAAACTTAAGGAAAAAATCTATAAGATGGTTATTGTTGACCTCATTTTTGTATGAGGTCACTTTCAACCCCTTTTTGAGCTTTGGACCTTAGTTAGTTCCTAGCCCTTAGGCCCAATCTAGATCTTAAATCAATTCAAACTCAGAACCCTTAGGCTAAAGACCTAGGTCCTAAAGTCCTTTCTAGGTGATTTTTTCATCACCATGAGACCTAGTCAATTGACATCTGATTCAGAGTATGTCAATTTCATATTGATGTGACATGTCTATAGTGTCAACCCTCCAAATTTGAACTCATTTGGAGGGCTAACACCATAAACTTAATCCAGTTTCAAACATTACAAAACCTTCAAATATTTATAATCCATGCCACTAAGCCTTTTACCCAATGGAATTTGATCTTGGAGTCCCCTCCAAACCTTTTGATCACTCCTAATACCTTGATATTGACTTGTTAAGCAATAGTCTACATCTTTCTAGGTCCAATTTTACCCAGAATTGACTCAAGGTCAAAATGACAAAAATGACCTTAAAGGGGGGATTCTTGGACTTTTGGCCTGAACTTAATTTGATTTGACCATCAAACTTTGAAATCTTCTTCAAATTTTTTTAAAATAATTTTTGAGACCTCTTGAACTCAATTCCAACCTTGGGTCAATTTGGTTGACCAAGTCAACCCATTTTGACCTAAAGATCCCCTTAAGGGTCAAAATGGTCATTTTGACCTAAATAACCTCTTCACACCTTAATACCATATCCATTAGGTTCATATGATCAAATCGATTTCAGTGGATCTAACTCTTAGTCCCAAGTCAACTTGGTTGACCATGTCAACCAAGTTTGACCAAATGACTTACATATATCCTTTCATCTAAACCCTTTGACCAAAACCATTTCAATCTCATTTAAACCAATGGGGTGACTCCTTATGCTCGCAAGAGACCTCTCTTGGGGACCCAAGCCTTGGGCCCACTTAGGTTAGCCTTTTGGCTTGACCCAAGTGCCCAAAGGGAGGCCCCCTTTGAACCATTTCTCAACCTTAATCAAATTGAATCCAAACCAAGGTGCCATTGAGTCTCTCCTGACCCAATACACCTCCCTTAACCAGCCCAACCTCTGAATCCATTTGGGTCAAAAGTTAGGCTAACCCAAAGTGACTAAAACAACTTGGGATTGAGCCAACTCTTATCCTGAACCCAATTGAACCTGACCAACACCTCCATTAGGTGGCCCTAGGTCCAATAAATCTCCTCCAATTGGCCCAAGCCTTGGGTTGACTTGGGTCAACCTATGGGCTAACTCAAAGTACCCAAAACTACATGGACCCGAGCCATTTTTGAACCCAGATCAAATTAAACACAATTATCACTTACATTGGGTGGACCTGACCCAAACCCATCTCCCACATCAAGCCCAGGGTCTGGCTTAACCTGGGTTGAGCCCAATTTGACCCAAACTGAACAGATTTGGATCAACCCGAGCTATTTTTGAACCCAGATTAAATTGAACCCAATTGCCTCTTGCATTGGGTGGACCAGACCCAGACCATCTCCCACATCAAGCCCAGGGTCTAGCCTAATCTGGGCTGAGCCCAATTTGACCCAAACCGAGTAGGTTTGGGTCAAACCAAGCCACCTGATCAAATTGGACCTCCCCAGGCCCAATTGAGCTCACCCTTGACTCCATCCTGTCTCCATCCTCCTTTCCAGGTCAACCTGACCCAAACCCCGGCCAGCGGCAGTCGAAACCAATGGAGAACAAGCTCCGGTGGTTCCCCCATTTGATCCCTTTCGAGGCTCCTCCCAGCCAATCCCGGCCGTCCAAGCTCGCGGGAGATGGCTGAATAGGGCAACTCATCTTAGGAGCTAGATTTTGATCCCAAACATTCGAAATCACTCCCTATAGCTCCCTTGTTCCTCCCATTCCATTCCTTGGCTCCCCACATAGCTTCGTTGATCCATTCGAGTGAACTCAGGTGAGTGCTTTCGGCACCGCTTTAAAGTTTAAGCAATAAAATTCAAATTCATACAAGGTAAATTTAAATTAAATAACCCCTTTCGACCATAGTGAACATACACTTTAAATGCGAGCAACTTTAACACTAACTCCCATAGGACATACCAAAATAACATAGCCTACTTCACACACTTGATGGTTTGCTAGGACAACCCGCTAAAGCCTAGATTAAGCCGGTGGACTTAATTACTTGATGGGTGCTTTGCTTGGATCGCACCATATGTCTGTTTATTTTTTTTTAGCATTCTACATGTCATATTTATATTTTTTTGGTGCGCTTAGGCTCTTTAAGGACTACATTAGAAGCATTAGGATATTACACAAGTGCTCTGCACATTTTATATCATTGCATGCTTATTAACTTTTATATAGTCTCTTACATTACTGTAAGAGTCAAAGTAGGATGTACTTATGAGATGTATTATATATGTTTGAGTCCTTATAAATTATATATTACATAAAGATTGAGTTGTATAGTGTCATAGTTTGTAAAAGATTCAAATATATCTTCTTATACATACAAATGGGGCTCCAAAAGAATATATCATCTCCCTTGGAGGATATTGTATTTTGGAATTCTGTAGAAGATCTAGAGCTCAAAAACCTTAAGAAAATATATTTGATTATATATATATGGTAGGCTTAGAAACTTAGGTATGTTATGGTGGAGCATGACCACCTTACTTTCTTATAGACTCTAAGACTATTATATACATTCAAATCAATAAATTAATAAAATTTATTTTTTTATGCAGTTTTCTTTTTTTATTTACATCATTCAATACATCATATTCATGTGGGTGGTAGCTTACATTAGTGGGTAGCAATTTGCTTAGATGTTTTTGGTGTGCATGTTATAGATTTTGTAGAAACATATATATTAAATCTAAGATGCTATAACCTTGGATATTATAGATAACAATCCATTTAGCTATTCATTCATACATAGATGCTTATTTTATTTTTGATGCCTATGTTAGAGCCTAGGACTTTTATGCTCATCGTGGGCAAGGTAACATGATTCCCATTACACACGGGGTATAATAAAATTTTCCTATTGGTGTAGGGTAGTTATGATGCAGTTAGAAAATTTAGTTATGTAAATAAAATAAGATAAATTTTAGAGTTTTTAGCAACTTTTTTGTTAACATAATTTAAATTTAAAGTTAAAATTACTTATATTGAGTCATTAATTTAGAGTACGATCTAATCCTTCGACCTCTTAGGATAGAGCTAGCTTTATCATACATTACATCTATGATAATTACATGTGAATTAGGTTATTAGCTGGCAGCGCATTCCAAGCAAGCATAAGCTCAGAAGTTTTTGCACACCTCAAACCCTATCATTAAAAGGATATCATGTATTCAAAGTATTTTCTATCAAATTTAATAACATTTTTAAAGATATGAGAGGTATATATATATAAGATAACTTTTTTATATTTTAAAATTTAATTGAGTCTAACCACTTTAATCAAAAGTTTTCTCTTCAAAGATGTAATTGAATGTAGAGGCTTGCCTCTATAGGAACCCAAGATCTCAAGATAAAATAAACCCTGTCTTAGTTCACTACGAGAGAGGAAATATCTTATGGACATCAAGTAAATCTCATATACATATCAGAAATTGATTCATGAGGCTTCATACAAAAAAGTTCCTAATCATGTAAAAAAATCTTCAAACGAGATTGCTTTACTTCATTAGTACCTTCATAGGTGATACACAATTTATCCCAAATTTCTTTACCAGTAGTGCAAGTGGAAACACACATGTAATCTTCCGATTTCAAAGCATAGAAAAAACAATTCAAACATTTTGCATTTAATTATGTTAAATCTCTATCATCTAGACTCCATTCAGTAAAAGGAAGTGGAACAGTAACGCCATTCAATTTTCCAATTTGAGGTGTATAACCATCCTTAACAATTATCTACATGCGATAATCAATTGATTGTAAAAATGTAGACATGCGAGTTTTCCAAAAATTAAAAGCGATATTATCAAACAAAGGTGGTCAGGTAATAGAATACCCTTCTACTGTATTATGATTTTTGTTGTTAGTCATGGATCAAAATTTAAAAAGTTTTCAAACTTAGTTTTTATGAATCCTGCTCTGATACCACTTGAAAGTTTGTTAGGGATGTTAAGCCCTTAAGAACTAGCCCGAGGCTAACTAAGAGGGGGGTGAATTGATATTTTAAAAATTCTTTAAGGAAAGCACAATAAAACTTAAAATCAAATCACCATAGAAACCAAAGTGCAGAAAAATAAACGTGGAAGTAGTAGAAATAGAACACAGAGATTTATAGTGGTTCGGTCAACTCGACCTACGTCCACTCCCCGGAGGCGCCCTCCGAGTATTGCACTACAAAAGTGACTCTCCTTTTGCTCCCATAGCAAGGTAGAGAAGCCTTTACAAAACCTCCTTTTTTCCAACCCTGGCAAGGCAGAGAACCCAACTTCTTTTGCTTCCTCCTAAAGTAGGTAGAGAACCTTGAATCCTTTTGCTTCCTCCTGAAGCAGGCAGAGAACCTCGATCGATTGCTGAAGCTTACCTCTCCCAACCCTTCCAAGGAAAAGAGACTCTAGTAGAAGAAGAAGTGGAACAATGCTTAGAGCAACCCTTGTGAATCCCCCTCACAAAATCCTCTCTCTCTCTCCCTCTCTCTCTCCTCTAGGCTCTCTCAGGTCAAGACAGCAGCAATAGATCTTGGTGCATAAGAAAATTTGGTTCCTTTAAATAGAATTTCAAGAGCCGACTTTATCTTCCATGACGATAGGAATATCATCCTGGACGATCAGTATAAAATAAGCTCAATCAGCCCGGGATGACTTGGAACAATCAAAAGAAAATTGGTTATATCATCTAGGCCGATACAATATCATCATGACTGATTAGTTCAAATATGAGTACAATCATCTTGAACATCGCCCAAAATAGATGCTGGCCGATGTCAATCGTCCAGGACATCATCCCGGTCGATTCTGCGATCGGCCTAGCCGATGTGATTGTATCAATCAGCCTTAATTTCTTTCCATAATTGTCAGATTAATTTAGGAATAATTATGCTGTATCGTCCAGGCCGATATGAAGATCGTCTTGGCCGATAATTTAAAATAATGAATATCTAAATTTATCATGGCGGCTGATTCTTTCTCATTTGAGCCTATCGTCCAGGATGATTTGCTTAATGATGGCTGCTTAACCAGGATGCCCTAATTAGGGTTTATATTTTTAGTTTGATCGTCCTGACCGATATGAACATCGTCCAGGCCGATGTACTCAAAACAGAAAAACTCAGAAAACCCCTCAAGTGTGTGTGTGCAAGGTTACTTAGCATCAAGAACCACTTTTACAATTGACTCAAGAAAGGAAAAAATACAGACTTGACTCAACCTAAATCTACTTGATCTTGAGCTGGCTTGAGTTGCATTCGATCATGTGATCCTGAAAAATTAGTAGGCAAGGCAGTCGTAGAAAAACATGAATTTTTGCTATCATCAAAAGTCTAATTCATAATCTCAGATTCACAACAATCTTCCCCTTTTTGATGATGACAAACACAAACAAAGAATTCCAAGCAGTTATGGTAGTTCAGTAAAAATAATGTGATGAAAAAGCAATTCACTAAGTTCTAGAATTCAAAGTACAAGATACATCAAACTACCCCTTTTGACATCACAAAAAGAAGGGAAACACAACAAAACACAAAAAACATAACAGAAACTAAAGCAAAACATAAGAAAAACAAACTACGAGAAAAATGATGGATCCTGATCATCAGACGGAGGTGGTGGTGGTGGTGGCTGCTGATAGTGGAGAGTGTAGCAAACTATGCCCCAAACCAGGCCATGTCCTGGTCGTGCTGCTGCTGTTGGTGTGTAACATAGGCATCAAAATGGGTCTCAAACTGATCAAATCTCTCCACCAACTGATCCAGCTGAGAGTGCTGGCAGAGAGAAACAGGTTCAGGAACAGGAGCAGGAACGGGAGCCTCCTCCTCCTCGGCCCCCCGAGCTTCCCCATCCCCTGGGTGGAGATGAGTACAGTGAAGGGCGTTGAAGGAATTGTTTGAGTAGAAGGGTGGCTGATGGTCGGAAAGAGCAGGATATTGAAGCTGTTATTTAGATTCTAGAACATAGGCAATGAGGTGTTCTAGAGCCAGATTGAGTTTCCTTTTATGACCTGGATCACATATTGTAGTTAAATGCTCAATGTAGTGAAAAACCAGGTCAGTAGTATTGAACTCTCTATGGGCAAGAACGTAAAAAGTAGTAAGTGAAAGAAGTGGAGTGATGTAGACACGATCCCCAGCTTTTAGAATAACAGAAGTGCAAAGAACATGCTGGATTGTCCTAGCATCTTTGAGTAAAGAGCTAGTCTCTCCAACATGAAAGTATGTGTTGGTCTGGCGAAGAAAGTGATTTGCAGTGGACTAGTCAAAGTGAGGATCAGAGACAAGGGTATGCAGCTTATCCCCAGTGGTAGACAGCTGTAATAGTTCAAAACTATCATGATATGTGATCTCGACAGGACGTCGATTCACATAAGAGGTGAGAGTAGTGTAGGAAGAATTTATGCGCAGGTTTGCGTAAAATTCAAAAAGAAGTTTAGAACTAAAGGGGACTACGAGGGTGAGAATAAATCAAAGTGAAGTGTGAGCGAAAAGATCCAGTACCGGATAAGAGAGATAGGCTAGATTGATTGTGCGGGAGAGAGTAATGCCGCACTCTTTGTAACGATGGTAGGCAGCCTGATCGTCTGCCTCCCAAAAATGGGGGTCTAGCATGCCCCTCGAGGAGCTTCCAGATGTCTGACGAGCATGCTTTCTGCCAGCCATAGGCAAACATGAAGTAAACAAAAGAGGAGAAGAAGTTTGAAGTGAGAAACATTGGATGAAAGGCTTTGAATTTAAAGGATTAGTCGGATCATCCAGGCCGATCACAGGATCGTTCAGGATGATCCGGTGCAATTATTGTGTACAGGCTGATTGGTAAAAAAGGCTGTCCGATCATCCATGACGATCAGACATCATCCGAGACTATTAGACACAGATGATCATCCCGAGGAGTCAGGCTGGACGATCGTTGAAAAAGCATATCGTCCAGGCCGATTAGGTGGATCGTCCAGGCCGATGCTCAATAATAGATTGTACCGGCTGAATTTAAAATGTTTTAAATGAAGCTCCACGTGTATCATCTTGGACGAACAATTGATCGTCCAGGATGATTGTCCAAAAATGGATCATCCTGGGCAAAATTATAGATTTTAAAGGTGCTTACACGTGTATCATCCAGGATGAACAGGTGCATCAGACGGGACGATAACCAATAAATGCATCATTTAGGATGAAAAAGTTATTGGCCATGATGATCAAGATGATTGTAGCAGAGGACAATCATATCATCTAGGACGACAAAATATCGTCCAGGACGATGAGAGCAGAAAAGTCAGAACATTCAGTAGATGGAGTTTTTGATAGAAGAAGAACATATCATCAAGGATGATAAAGGTATCGGCCAGGACGATGTGACAAAAAATTTTGAACTCAAGGGAAGGATGGAGATGATCATAGAAGTCTCAAAAATAATAAAATCAACTAAGAACAATAATGCTAAAACATAAAAAAGGCATAAAAACAAGCAAATAAACAAGTTTTTTTTTAATTATTATTTATTTAGCAAGACATGCATATGATAAATGCTCCAAATAATTAAATTTTAAAGATTTGTAAGATCAATGAGTTAACACTGTCAAAATTTGAAAATGGTAGAATATCCGATCCTGTTAATCCTAGCTCAGACTTCTTTCAGGGCAAAATCATCTTTTGAAAATAAAAGCCCTAACTCAGAATAAACTAATTGGAAAGAAAAAAGTGTCATTCAAAACTTGCTCCAAAGAAAATATTTTATAGAATAATATACCAAAGCAATTTGTCTTTATCATGGAATTTGAAATCAAGCATTTGAAAATATCAAGTAACCCACAAATTCTTCTAAAATTTTAAAAGTTTGAAAGAGGGGTAAGCTTGTCTTTTGTGGGCTCATTTTATGCCTCTTGTCAATTTTAATGGCTCTCTTTACGCATTTTTTTATTTTTGAAATACTTTTGTGTATATATTTTTTTTCAATTTGGCGTCAATACGCATCTTTTTATTTTTGTCATCATTGGAATTTTTTATTTTTTGTTATTACAAGCTATATCCCATTTTCAACAACTCTTTAAATATATTTAGTTGTGAGTAGATCTTCCAGATATTATAGAAGAGAAACTCACTATCTAATATAAGGAAGAATAGACCACAAAGTAGACTTTAGCAATTATATGATAAATACAATGACAAGATTTCAATTTAACTTGAAAGATATATAAAAGCTTTGAATATTATAAATATAAGGTAGATTACATTAGCAAGGTAGAAAAGATCTTAATTTCAAAAACTAGTTGTTAATTGAAATAGATTTTTGTTTAGAAAAGAAAATTATACCACTAAAAGAGGTTAGAGGGAGGGAAACAATCAATGGTGTTTCTCCCTATAACTGATTTAGAGATGTTAAAACATTAACCATAAATCTTCAAAAAAAAAAGGGAGAAAATATCAATCCAGCTATTATCCAAAAAGAAACGTGTTAAAAACAACAAAAGTAAAAATGACAAAAAGAAAGAAAGAAACTAAATAAAAAGTAAAGAATTGATCAGAAAATCATGTAACTCAGATTAAGCAGCAGAATAGATGCTGGCCGATGTCAATCATCCAGAACATCGTCCCGGTCAATTATACGATCGGCCTTAATTACTTTCCATAATTGCTAGATTAATTTAGGCATAATTGTGATGTATCGTTCAGGATGATATGGAGATTATCCTGGCCAATAACTTAAAATAAAGAATACCTAGATTGATCATGGAAGCTGATTCTTTCTGATTTGAGTCTATTATCCTGGCCGATACAAGTTTCGTCCAGGACGATTTGCTTAACGATGACTGCTTAACTAGGATGCCCTAATTAGGGTTTTTATTTTTAGTCGGATCATCCTGGCCGATATGAACATCGTCCAGGCTGATGTACTCAAATCAGAAAAACTCAGAAAACCCCTCAAGGGTGTGTGTGCAAGGTTACTTAGCATCAGGAACCACTTTTACAATTGACTCAAGAAAGGAAAAAAATACATACTTGACTCAACCTAAATCTACCCGATCTTGAGCTGGCTTGAGTTGCATTCGATCTTGTGGTCCTGAAAAATTAGTAGGCAAGACAGTCGTAGAAAAACATAAATGTTTGCTATCATCAAAAGTCTAATCCATAATTTCAGATTCGTAACAACTATGCCTTCTCCATGAGGGAGAAAAAGATTGGAGGAATAATGCCTTCTCCAGGAGGGAGAAAAAACTTTGGGTTCTCTACCTTCTCCATGAGGGAGAAAAATGATTTAAGGTATGATGCTATCATCGGGGAAGGCGACATAGCTTCCGGCACTTTGCTACAACAGGATTGGTGAAAGTGAGTCTGTAAGGGCTACTTCAAGGTTGACTTTGTGTGAGTGCAATATCAGGAGTAGAGGACTCTGGGGAGTGGATGTATGTCAAGGTTGACTGAACCACTATAAAATTTTAGTGTGTTTGTTCTAATTTTTATTTTCCATATTTTACTTTTTTGCATTTAATTTATGTGATAACTGCTTGATGAAAATCTAAGATTAATATTTTATTATGTTAATTAGAATTTAATCATTATTATTATAATTATTGTTAAGTTTATTAGCTTCCGCATCATGTGATCAAAATTTTTATGTCAAAGTATTAAAAATTTACAAAAAGATTTTTATTGTGATAAAGAAAATTTTTAAATAACAAATTAACCCCCCCCCCCCCCCCCCCCCCCCCCCCCCCCCCCCCCCCTCTTGGTGCGCCTTGAGCTTATTCTGTGTAGTTTCACAACCTTCTTGAACTTTCAAGAGATATCAGAGCAAGTTTCAAAAATAAAATTTTAGAAAACTTTTGAAAAATGATCAATGGTGTATTTTAATAATCAAAATACTACAGAGGGTTATTCAATAACATGTCCATCTTTTTTTTAATAATATACCTTTTGATTTTTTGGAAATTTTGTATGTCTACTTTATTGTAGTCTATAGATTATCACATGTGGATGTTAGTCTGAGAAGGATATTTTGCACCTTATCATTTTATGAATGACATGAAAACTGAACCACCTTTAATGAATGAAGTAATGAGTATAGGGATTTAGCCCAACTGAATGCAAAATGTTTAAAGCATTTTTTTCTATGCATTAAAATCTGAAGATTATACATGTGTATTAACTTGTACTACTGGAAAAGATATTTGGAATAAATAATGCATAACATACGACGGAACTAGTGAAGTAAAATAGTCTAGGTTAAACATCCTACTTCATGACTACGAATTGTTTCACATGAAACCTAGTGAATAAATTTTTGAAATATATACTAAATTTACACAAATAGTGACATCCCTGGATGCATTGAGTAAAGAACTCGCAAATTCTAAAAAAGTTGATAAGATTCTACATTGTTTACCTTATTCTTATGATGCTAAGATAATTATAATTACTAAATCTAAAGACATGAATGTTTACTCCATTGTCAACTTGTTTGGGTCACTCATTGCCTATGAGTAAGGAATGAGTTAAAGGCAAAGTGATGTAAAAGTAAAGAAGAATAAAAGAATTGTAACACTAAAAAAAATGATTCTGACAGTAACAATTCTGCAATGGAGGAGGATGACAACATCACCTTAATGACATGGTAGTTCAAGAGCTTTTTGAAAAGGAAACTTAGGCTTCATCATCAGCATTGGAGTAAAGATAAGAGCAACAAAGAAGTTAAAGTTTCTTCTAATAATATTTTCTTCAAATGCAGGAAACCAGGCCACCTCTGAACTGACTGACCCAACCTGAAGACTCATCTGATCAAGGAGAAGGATGAAGAGAAGCCAAAGTTCAAGAGGGGTAAGAAAAAGGCATATAAAGCATTTTGGGTCGACTCCACTTCAGAATCATTTGAACTAGAAACAAATGTGGTGGTAACAAACATGTGTCTTATGGCTAATGATAATCTTTATCAATCATATCAAGATGAGGTATATCAACTTTCATATGATGAATTACTTATTATTTCAAAAAATAAATCATGATTCTTATAAGAAGCTAAAGAATGCTTGCTAGTCTCAATACTGAATTTTCTACTTTGCAAAAAGAGTATGCTAGTTTAATTATTGAGCATTCTAATTTAGATATTGATCACATGATCTTGCTGGACAAATATGATGTCTTATATAAAAAGCATATCGACTTAAGTAATGCACATCATTCCTTGTAACCATCGCATATTGAATTAGAGAAAGCATACAAAAGATTAGAAGTGTGTGCAGTTGAAATAGATGGTAGGGAGCATATATTAAAAATTGAAATGTCCATTTTTGAATGTGCGAACAAATTTTTAGAAGCAAAACTTAACTACACTTGAGAATAACAAACCACCACCTACCTTAGAACATCTTCATAACCCTTCAGCACAACATGCATCATAGAAACCTAGGAAGAGGCACAATGACCCATATAGGTTAGCAAAATCCATTTTCTTGTGTTAGGTGTTACTCTTGTGGCATGTTAGGTTACATAACCCATACTTGCACAATCTACCATAGGACATTTATAGTGTGGAGGCTAAAATTATATTTATCATAGCATAACATGCATTCATCTCATTCAATAAAGCATAAGGTGGAACTTAATTTCATTTTAGTTCCCCAATCTAATGTTTAAATGATATTATAGGGGTACTCTCATAAAAGACCTAAAGAGAGCATATGGTACTAGGATAGTGGATGCTCTAGGCATATGACTAGTGATATGAAGCAGTTCATCACACTGGAAGCTAGGTCAGGAGGCAAGGTGACACTAGAAGATAACATAATTATAAAAGTGGTGGGATCAAACATAATCGATAATGTTAAAAGTTTTATTATTGAGAATGTTATATTAGTTGATGGTTTAAAGCATAATTTAATGAGAATTATTCAACTGTATGATAAAGGTTTTGACATCAAAATTCTTTCAAAAAAATGCATAACTAGTTTAAATAGAAAACATGTGTTAGAAGAAAAATGAATAAATAATATTTACATGCTAGACTTGAACTGCATTGAATATTCTAATTCCATACATTGAAAATAATTATTGATGATTATTGGCTATGATATAGGAGGCTATGTCATGCAAGCATGAAAACACTTAGGAATATTATCTAAAAAG
The DNA here is from genome assembly GCF_001605985.2 of Dendrobium catenatum. NCBI lineage: Eukaryota > Viridiplantae > Streptophyta > Magnoliopsida > Asparagales > Orchidaceae > Dendrobium > Dendrobium catenatum. The sequence goes on along the minus strand of NW_021380961.1, from coordinate 112,840 downwards.
ATCTATTTAGAGGCATCCCTAAATTAAATTTTACTAAGGACCACCTTTGTGATGCAAGCTAGCCAGAAAAATATGTTAAGTCTCCATTTCATTCAATTAAGTACATCAATACCTATAGGCCACTAGAAATCTCTCATATGGACCTAATTTTGACCTATTAGTATAGCCACTCTGGGAGGGAAGACATATGGATTTGTAATAATATATAACTTCTCTAGATTTATTTGGGTTATATTCCTAGCACATAAGAGTGAGTCATTTGAGGAATTTAGAACTTTCATCATCTAGATTCAAAGGAAATTAGAATGTGAAATTTTAACCATTTATATTGATCATGGTGGAAAATTTAAAATGATAGGTTTGAATCTTTATATCAAGAGATGGGTATAGAATATTACTTCTCTACTCCTAGGACCCCTCAGTAGAATGGAATAGCTGAAAGGAAAAACATAACCTTGGTAGAAACTGTTAGGGCCATACTAGCTGAGTACTCACTCCATAGATATTTTTAGATAGAAGCAATAAAATAACTTGTTATGTTTTAAATATAGTGAATATTAAATCCAAGCTGAATAAGACACCTTATGAACTCCTTAAGGGTAGGACACCCAACCTTTCTCACTTGCATATTTTTGGGTAGTAAATGAAAAATCACCCTTAAAAAAATTGATCCAAAATATAATAAAGAAGTATTCTTATATTATTCATTTATATGGAAAGCCTACATAATCTTTAATAAGAAGAGCTTGATATTAGAAGAGTCTACCAATATGGTATTTGATGAATCATATAGGACCTTTAAATCTAAACCTGAAGAAGAAGAAGTGGAGTCCATTCAAGGGGTATAAGCTATTGGTATAAGAGATAGAGTAGCTCAAGAGAAACTACCTAGAGAATGTAGATATTATTCCAGTCATCCTAAAGAACTTATCTTAGGAGACCCATCTGAAGGTGTTAGAATTAAGCATGAACTTAAGAAGGAAGTTAGTTATTATACTTTTATCTCTAAGGTACAACCCACCAATATAGATCAAGCCCTAGGTAATGAATTCTAGATCCTAGCAATACAAGAAGAGCTAAATCAATTTGTTAGAAATGATATATGAGAACTAGTCAAAAGACCAAAAGACCAGAGTGTGGTTTGAATAAAGTGGGTGTTAAAAAAATAAGATGAATGAATCTGAAATAGTCATAAGAAATAAGGCCAAATTAGTTGCTAAGGGGTATAATTAAATTGAAAGAATCAATTTTGATGAAACTTTTGCCCCTGTAGCTATACTAGAAGCCATTAAGGTGCTACTAGCTTTTGCTTGCTTTAGATTAAATTGTATCAAATGGATGTTAAGAGCTCCTTCCTAAATGGGGTGAATAAAGAAGATGTTTATGTTGAGCAGTCCTTAGGCTTTGAAAATTCATAATTTCCAAATCATGTGTTCATGTTAAAAAAGGCATTATATGGACTAAAACAAGAGTATGAAAGGCTAAGCACATTCTTACAAGATAAAGCCTTTATTAAGGGTAGCATAGATACCACCCTATTCCTCAAAAAGAAAAGAGAAGAATTACTCATTGTCTAAATTTATGTTAATGAGATCTTTTTTGGATCCTCAGATAAAAACCTATATAATAAATTTTCAAAAATAATGAGTAGAGATTTTGCGATAAGTATGATAGGAGAGTTGAACTATTTTCTTAGATTTAGTGTAAAGTAGATGGATGATGAAAATTTCCTTAGCCAATATAAATACATCAAGGACATTCTTAAGAAATATGAAATGGACAATGGTATGGAAATAAACACTCTCATGAGCTCTACCATATAGTTAGATAAAGACTCAAATAGAAAATTAGTTTATCAAATGAAATACAGAGAAATAATTGGATCACTTCTTTACTTGAATGCTAGCATACCTGATATTATATTTAATGTTTATCTTTATACTAGATTTCAGGCTGATACAAAAGAATCTCACTTGATTATTATTAACATAATCCCTAGATATCTCTTAGGAACCCAAAAATTAAGAATCAGATATCCTAGGCATAACACTTCCTTTGAAATCATAGGATATTTTGATTCAGACTTTACAGGATGTAGGGTTAGTAGGAAAAGCAATTTCGGAACCTTTCAACTCATAGGACAATCTTTAATATCCTAGTACAGTAAAAAATAAAACTTAGTAGCCCTGTCCACCGCTCAGGAAGAATATATTATTGTTGGAAGCTATGTTGCTTAAGTTTTATGGTTAAAATAATAAATCTTAGATCTTGGACTACCGATAGACACCATTCCTATTATGTGTGACAATACTAGTGCCATTTACATATCCAAAAAATCCAATTCAACACTCACGTACAAAGTATATAGATATTATGCATCACCTCATAAAAGATCATATAGTCAAGGGAGATATAGAATTACATTATATAGCTACTAGGGACCAATTGGCAGTCATCTTCACTAAACCCCTAGACAATGACACTTTTAACACCTTGAGGACTGTACTAGGTGTTGTAGACATTCATGCTTAACTCAGGATAAATCAAATTTTGTTATCATTTGAAATCAGCAATTTATAGGTGTTAAATTATATGTGTTTATTTTTGTGTTTGGTAATGTATATATTGTTGATTTTGTATATTTTCTTGTTGTTTATTTTTTGTTTTTAAGGTATTTTCTGATCACCACACAAACATTCTTTACTCGATCAAAAAAAATTTCAAAAAAAAAAAAATGAAAACTCAATTTTTTTATCGTACTGTATGATCCACATTCATACTATACGATATGACCATTTATGCACAAATCTTAGCTATTAGCTAAATCAATGGCCCATATGAATTCAATTGTTGGTAATTATACTATATGAACCACCCTTCGTACTATACGATACATGTGTTAGAATCTATTGGGATGAATTCAATTAAGCTGGTATGATCAAAATTGCACCTCTACTATACAAACCACCCTTCGTACTATAAGATCCACATGTTAAAATCTGTTAGGATGAATTTAATTCATCTAGTATAATCATAATTATAATTCATACTTGAACTAATTCATATAAGAATCATGAATATTTTTAAAAATAACGAGCAATTCATCATAGGAAAGTTGACATACCTCATTTTGATCTAATTGATTAAGATTATATTTAGCGATAAGACACAAGTTTGTTACCTCATCCTCTACTTTTGATTATGAGGATTATAAGTTAGAGTTGGATCATCAAAACTTTTTATGTCATTTGCTTGCCCCTCTTGAACTTTGGCTTCTCTTCACCTTTCTTCTTGATTTTGTGAGTCTTCAGGTTGGGATAATCAGTTTGGAGGTAGCCTAGTTTCATGCATTCGAAGCAAATAATGTCAGAAGAAATTTTAACATTTTTGTTGCTTTTACCTTTTCTATAATGCTGTTGATGACGCTTCTATTTCCTTTTAAAAAAACTCTTGAATTGACGTGTCATTAAGGCGATGTTATCATCCTCTTCCGATGCAGAATTGTTACTATCAGAATCACTTGCTTTTAGTGTTACAATTCTCTCCATCTTCTTTTCTCCTACATTACTTTTCCTTTGACTAACTCCTTGCTCGTAGACAATGAGTGACCCAAGAAAATTGTCAATCGAGTAAATATTTAATTCTTTAGATTCAGTAATTGTGGTTATCTTTGTATCATAAGAATTAGGTAGACAACGTAGAACTTTATTAACCTTTTTAGAATTTATAAGTTATCTACCTAATTCATGCAAGAATGTGACTATTTGTATAAATCTAGTATACATTTCATAAATTGATTTACAAAGTTTCATGCAAAATAGTTCATAGTCATGAAGCATAATATTTATACTAGAATGTTTTACTTCACTAGTTCCTTCGTAGGTTATGCATAGTTTATCCTAGATATCTTTTATAGTGTGGAACAAGTGGATATACACATATATTCTTCAAATTTTAATGCATAGAAGAAATAGTTTAAACATTTTACATTCAGTTGGGCTAAATCTCTTTCCTCATTACTCCATTCATTAAATGAAAGTTCAATTTTGAAGTCATTCATAAGACAAAAAGGTTCAAAATATCCTTCTTGGACAAACATCCACTTGCATTAATCTATAGATTATAAAAAGGTAAACATGTAAATTTTTTAGAGGTCAAAAGATATATTGTCAAACCAAGGTGGATGGGTTATTGAATAACCCACTACAGTGTTGCGATTACTAAAATGAGCCATTGATGATTTTTCAAATATTTTCTAAATCCTTATTTTTGAAACCCACTATGATATCATTTGAAAGTTTGAGGAGCTTATGAAACCTCGATGAACTAGACCGAGGCAAACTAAGAGGGGGGTGAATTGGTTACTTAAAAAATCATAATTAAGAATACTAATTTTTTGTGATTTTTCAAAACTTAAAATGAAGAACTTGATCACTCTATGTATAAGCAAATAAATTTAACAACAATTATAACAATGGTGAAAAATAATTGAATCAACTCAATCTAGCATCAACTATAGATTTTCAACGTAGTATTTATCAAGAAAATAAATTATAGAAAAGTTAAATGCAATTAGTAGAAAATAAAAAGAGAATACTATAATTTTATAATGGTTAGGTCAACCTTGGCAAACTACTCCTTGGAGTCCTCCGCTCTAGGAATGACACTAACAAAAAGTGACCCTCCTTTTGCTCCCACAGCAAGATAGAGAAGCCTTTATAGATTGACTTTCACCATACCTGATATGGCGGAGTGCTGAAAGCTTTTTCACCTCCCCTAATGATGACAATGAATCTTGAATCTTTTTTCTCTCTCCTGATGAAGGTAGAGAACCTTGAATCCTTTTTCTCCCTCTTGGAGATGGCAAAGAACCAGGATCCTTTCACAGGCAGAGAATCTCAAATCCTTTTTCTCCCTTCTAGAGAAGGTAGAGTACCTCTAGGACTTGACCTAGAAGTCTCTCTCCTTAGAGAGCCTTCAAGAACTCACCAAGGTCACAGGAAGAGCATGGATGTAGCTAGCCTGGAACAATCGTACGATCCCCATACACTCCTTCTCCCTCATGCTAAACCTCACATTCTCCTTCCTCTCAAACCCTAAATTTCTTTCAAAATCTTCTCTCTCAGAGTACATTCAATAGTCACACAATCCTCTCCTTATTACTAAGAGATTCTCAAAATTTTGCTTAAGTATTGGGATTCAAGAAACTTGTCATTATTTGTACAATACGATTTGATTTTGTATAGTACAATCAGTTAAAAAACTAGACCCATCTAGTATGACGTAAAAAGTTATTCAGACAAACTATTTAACTTTTCAAACAATCATATAGTATAATCCAAAGATTATCTAGTACGATCTGTTAGCTTTCTCTTTATTCATGTAGGATGATTCTCGAGATGATTAAAAATCATCTTTATATATCATCTCATACTACTATCATCTTATAGTATGGTTAGTTGATCTCAAGTAGGTCGTCCATTATAATATGAATGTCGTACAACACAATTAGTTTAAAAATCATGGTTTGATTTGGTACGATCTTTGGGATGACAAAATTTTATCTCTACCAATCATATGATACGATCAATATCGTACAATATGATCTGCTATCACTAAGAAAATTCTAATTTTATTGACTAATTATGAGGACTAATTTAAGTAAGATTATAATTTTTTGTATAGTATGAATCAGATCGTATAGTATGATTAGTTCAAAAATTAAATTTTAAATATCTTACTTAATTTATCCGGACGCTAAGGTTTTTAGACCATAATAAATCATACAGTACAATCCAATTTGTACAATATAATTAGTTCATAGAAATAAAAAATTTAATTAGCTATTAAGCCCATTCTTTCTATACTGATTATACAGCATAATTTGTAAGTCATACAATATGATTAATATAAAAATTTTAACTTTTAAAATTTATTTCACTCCCCCTGTGTGTGTGTGTGTGCAGCACTTAATTGCATACACTCTTATGTCACTATACTAAAAAAATAAAAACTAAAGAAAAATAAAATTATAACTTTATTTACTTGATATTCTTATTCTACCCATTCTTGAGCTTTTAGTAGCCTTGACCAGTATATGTAATACGTGCAATATTAATACTCACATAAAAAAAAATATCTAAAATATTTAATAAGAAAAGTTACAGTTCAATCAATAATATTTGTCATCATCAAAATAACAGAATAGGGATGTTGGATTGCAACACTTGAGTCTGACCACATAAGAGTGTATGCAATTGGGTGACCACACACACACACATAAGAGGAGTAAGAAAAATTTAAAGTTAAAAATTTGTTTGTACTAATCATAATGTACAACTTACAATCACACTATCTGATCAATTATAGAGAGAATGTGCTTAATGTTTAATTGAACAATTAGTTTTTATAAACTAATTATACTATACGATCTAAATCATATTATATAATTCATAATGATCTGAAACCTCTGGCGGCTAGATAAATTAAGTTAGATAATCAAAAATTAAAATTTAAACTAATTGTACTATAGTATTTGATTCGTATTATACAAAAATTTAAAATCTTACTTAAATTAATCCCCATAATTAGTCAATCAAATCATAGTTTAATTAATGATAGCAGATCATACCGTACGATCATGATCATACCATACGATTGGCAGAGATAAAATATGTTCATCCCAAAGATCGTACCAAATGAAACTATAATTTTGAACTAATCATACTATACGAAAATCATATCAAACTAGATGACTGACTTGGAATTGACTAATCATATTATACTATGATAGTAGTACGAGATAATTGATAGAGACGATTTCCAATCATTCAAGGAATTATCCTATAAAAATAGAGAGAACGCAAATAAATTGTACTAAAAGATCTTTGGATCATACTATATGTTGTGTTCAAAAATTTAAATAATTTTTTTGAATGACTATTTGTATCATATTGTATGAGTCTAGTTTTTGAATTGATCGTATTGTATAAATTCCAATCATATGTACGAATAGTGACTACAAACTTGAATTTTTAGGGTTTCTTGAAGCCTAATACTTATACAATATTTTTAGAATCTTTTAGTAATAAGAGAGGAGTGTATGACTATTGAAGGAACTCTAAAAGAGAAACTTTTGAGAGAGATCCAGGGTTTGAGAGAAAGGAGAAGGTTACGTTGAGCATGAGGGGATCACAAGGTATCTCCGGGCAAGCTAAACCCTTGGTCCTCCTATGTCCATGTTGATTCCTTGATTTGTAATATGTATATGTTGGTTTAGCAACAGTGCACACATATGAAAGGGGAAATTAAATTAAATATTTTAATTTTTTGAAGATTGTACTAGATAATCTTGATCATAATAGATCATCTTAATTATACTGGATGATCTTGATCATACTATATGATTAGTGCAATTAGCAATAATTAAAAAATATTTAAATAAATGAGATTAAAATCAAAATAAAATTTAACTAATTATATTATATGAACACTTCATCATACAAGATTATCATCTATTTTTAGAACCTCCGGGTATCACACTAACACAAAGTGATTCCCCTTTTGCTTCCACAACAAGGTGGAGAAGCCCTTACATACTCACTTTCATGAAACCTAATGCAGCAGAATGCTGGAAGCTATGTTACCTTTCCCGGTGATGACAACGAACCTTGAATCATTTTTTTCCCTCCTGGAGCAATATAGACTCAAGAAAAAAAATTATAGACTCTTATATAAATAATATAACTCACACACTGACACAACATAATCTTGAGCCTTAAACAATTAGTCTTCCACATATGCTATTACCTGAAAGGGTTAGTAGTGCACAAAATAATTATTCAAAATATGGTACAATAATAAGTAAATAATCATCCAATAATATTTTTAATCATCAAAGTATATAATCGGGCTCCCATATTACAACACTTATTGCAAACATTATCTATTCCTAAGTGAAAGTGGGAAGAAATTACTATGAATTTTGCTATAAGTTTTCTGAGATCAAAGCAAGATCATGATGCAATATGGATGATTATGGATAGATTAATGAAGTCTGCTCATTTACTGCCAATGAGGTAAACTGGCTTTATAGATAAGATGCCCAGTAGTATGTGAAGAAGATTATCAAACTGCACGGAATTTCTCTGGTTATTATTTCTACCCATGATGGAAGATTCACTTTAAGATTTTGGAAGAGTATTCAGGAAGGTTTGGAGACTAGGTTGAATTTCATTACATCCTTTCATCCCTAGATAGAAGGAAAATATGAGAGAGTGACTTAGATTTTAGAAGACCTATTAAAATTTTATGTTTTGGATTTTATCGAGAGCCGGAAAGATCACTTGTTTATTAAGTTTGCCTATTATAATAATTTCCAAGAAAGCATTGCCATAACTTCACATGAAGCTTTGTATGGGAGGAAATTTATAACTTTGTTGCCTTGGACTAAAGCAGAAGAAGGGAAATTAATAGTTTTTGAGCTAGTGGACAATGCCACTGTAAAGATCAGATTAATTAAAAAAAGATTAAAAGTAACTCAAGATAAGAAAGGAAGTATTTTGATCCTAAGTATAATTCTGTTAAATTTCAAATTGGGGTTTTATTTATCTGAAAGTTAGCCCGATGGAAGGAATAAGCATATTTGGGAAAGATGGCAAGCTAAGTTCTCAATACATTGGACTATTTGAAGCGATTGAATGAATTTGAATGTCTACTTATAGACTATTTTTGCACGATCACATGTTTGATATTCATACTATATTTCATACCTCAACGTTAAGGAAATGTGTATCTAATTTAAAGCGAAGAGTCCATGATATAGAATTGAAAGTGCAACCTAATTTGACCTATAAGGAAGAACCTGAGCGTATTTTAGCCTTTGATATTAAGAAGTTTAAAAAATAAGCAAATCTTGAAGGTTAAAGTTCAATGGAAGTACATGATAGAAAGGGAGGAAACTTAGGAGAAAGAAGTTGAAATGAGGTGTTTGTATCTGCAACCATTCTAATTAAAATATTGAGTATGTATTTTTCTCTAATGAGGGGAGATTGTAATATCTGTCGTCTGAAATCCTGGTGATTTTTTACTCAGAATTGTAATTTATACTTATTTAGTAGTTGTGAGTATAATTCAATTGAATGGAGTATAGACTAATTACATAATTTGGTTGAGAAAGTAGAAAACCATAAGTTGGATTTTACTCTGCAAGTATTATAGCGCTGAGAGTGGATCCAGCGTTGTGCTCTTATAAAAGTGAGAAAAAGTGGGTTTTTAGGGAAGTGTTGTAGCCTGGTGGTGTTGTAATGGTGTTGGGAATGGAATCTAAGTAGTTTGGGAGAGTTTGAGAGTTTTGCTAGTGGTGTTGCAGCGTCAAAAGTTGTAGCGATTCTGCATGAGGCTAAATTAGTGCTTTTTAAAATAATAAATATATATCTCATTTCACTAACGCAATCTCAAATGTCCACCAACTTGTTGAGAAAGAAAGGAGAGGAGAGGAAGGAAAGAGAAGTAAAAAAATAGAAGATTTGGAGTCTGAAATTTGACTTTCATCTGTCCAGCTAGTTTGAAAAATTATCGGGCTCAAAATAGGCAACACATATCTTATTTTTTATTTAAATTCCAAAGTATATAATAAAATATATTCTTTTAAAATATTTTTTATGTGTTTTAAGAAAATTTTACCTTCTAATTTTTTTTTAAATCTATGTTATGTTCAATTTGATTATAAGAGTGCAAAATTTCACCGATCAGTTTGCTCTATATGAATTTTTACTAAATCTGAAAAATGGAAGTATTTTTGAACTTCAATACAATTGATAAAATATGTTAATTTAGCATTTTACACATTTTTTTGGAATTTAGTAAATTTTTTAGCACCTTGAGTTGGCAACTGAAATGAGGTGGTTTTCTATACAAGTTGGTATATGATGCTTTAATTGCATATTGAATTTACATTGTCATGAATTTCATGATATTCTAGAGTTTCTAAATTAAAATGAAAGACATTCTAAAATTATCTGCTTGGGCCCAATGTGGAAATAATTTATACTAGATTCTTCTGTTCTGACTCTGAATTGGTTATGTATTAGAAGTAATGTTCTATTCTAATTCTACTCTGCATCTATCTTAAACAGGTGGGAGGTAAAAGATTCGAGGTTATAAAAGGCATAAGTATAAGTGCATCTGCATTCATATGTGCATCAACATACTTAGAACTTAAAAGTTAACATTAATTTTATGATTTTGTTTTAATTATATTTTGTTATGAATTAAAATTTTGTTATGAGGGAATTGGTGTTATCCTACTGAGTTTATACTCATTCCATTATTTATGATATTTCTGGAAAAGGTAAAAGTCCTGTTGAGTAGGCTCAATTAGACAGAGAGCTTGGAGGTCAAGCTTTAGTTGGTATTTAGAATTTTATTTAAAATTTTGTAGCTTTGATTTAATTGAGTGCTGTTGGAAATATTATAATCTAGACTATTGTAATTAATTATTTTGGGAGGATAAGTTATGGTTTGCTCACTCTGAATGTTTATTTTATATATTCTTAATGATTAGCTAACTCTATGTATCTTCATTTGGAAAAAAAGAAATCTTAAAGTATAGAAAAATATGTTCAAATCCCTCCTTTAGGTCTTGGAGCATTACACCCAACTATACAAAAAAAAAAAAAAAAAAAAAAAAAAAAAAAAAAAAAAAAAAACTAAATGGAAAAAGGGAATAAGAAAGTAGAGAGAGAAAGAGAAATTTAGAGGGATCTGTTATTTCAATAAAATAGGTTTGAATACAAAAAAATTAAGTCGTAGAGACTAATTGCTTAAAATTGCATAAACTAAGCTCACCCCTCAAGACTCTATTTATATATTTAGGTCAAGTATTGAGCATTATAAAATTGGCTGCATACATGTCTATGCATGAATAAAAGAAAATGCACTAATTGTGTAGCTTAGTCAAAAGATAAGAGTAGATGAAATCACCAATTGAGCATTGACCAAGTCGTTGACTTATTAATCAGACTCTAAATAAGCCAATCAATAATTTATCTTGAGAAGTTATCCTTCTTAAATAGTCATTAAAGTTGACTATAGGGCTTTATTCACCCATTAGGATAAGTCCATTTAACATACTCATCTGCTTAAAGCAAATTCTCTAATATGCCAATGAATATGAAACTAACTATATCAAATTTTAAAAAAATAAAAAATAAAAATAAATATCGAATTATCTTAACTTTAACTGACTTAGGCTTCATTTGGGACGGCTTTTTTACTGCTTCTTAAAACAGCTTCCTAGTACAAAAATAATATTTTTTTCTACTAAATTGCTGTTTTAAGAAGCAGTAAGAAAGCCATCCCAAATGAAGCCTTAATATATCTTAAACTTGATTACCATAGCTTGAAGCTTTCTGAATATTTTGATGTGCACCGTCTTCTACAATTATTAAAGTCTCCTATTACAATATTCTTTTATCTGTATGTTGTGATGAATTTTTATTTATAATAATAAAATATTAATCTCTCAATCTATCGCTTCAAATATTTTAGCATGCAACAACAACCAAAAATTTCAAACGACTAAAAGAAGCTTTGTACAACTAACCCAAGCCCAATATCTAACAAGCCCCACATACCAAAACCCAGAAATGGACTAATTAATTAGAAACTAAGCACTAAGAGATTTAATAGCACCTTATTCCATATAGAAACAAAGGGATCAATGGAGGATGAAGAGATTATCAGTTTACGTTGACACGTCCATTTATCACCATCCAAGGATACAATAAACAATTGATCAGTATTGCACGAGCGCAAATACTCCTCTAGAAAATCATTGAAATTGAAATTGGGACAGCTTTGACTTCCATTTCAAATAAGTGCAAAAGTCAACTCTTTTTTTTTTTTTTGATATTTTTTCAACAATTATTTGGCAAATGATTCTTTGTTGCTTAAATAAGAAGCAAGAGTGAACATCGCAACATTATTAATGTAAGTTTGGAGAGTTATGTTTGACATTGATGCTGTGGTTGTGAGAATATAATAAGGCCTTGAAGCGCAATAACTTCGTAGTATTTATTAGCTCATTTTTAAATAATAAAATGGTGAAATATAATTCATATGCAGTTCATAATGATCTGATGATTAAGAGCTTTCGCTACTAATCAAGAGGTTTTGAATTAGAAGCTTACATATGAAATGTCTGTGAAAGTTTGTCTTAATTTTGGTCAAAGATCCAAAAAATACATATATATTTATAATTCAGGATTATTAATTTTTTGTCATAAAATTTATTCAATAAGGGAGTTAAGCATGATGTGGACATTAATTGTACTAAAAAAAACAACAATTTTTTTTTTTAATTCTCTAGGGTCACTAAGATGTATTTTTACTTGTTAAATCTTAATATTATTTGAGAAATAATAAGATCACATGCCAAGTTTTATATAATTTTGGATTAAAAAGCATTTAAATTTAAATTAAAAAAAATTTAAACAATATTTGAGAAGCAATTTGAACTTCAATTTTAGCGAATTTAAAATGAAGAAAGTGTTGTTCAATGAGTCTAATTTAAAGAGGCTAAACTGTGACTTTGAGTGAGTTCGGAACTTCGGATGCTAAGCACTTGAACAAGACAAATTCATACAAGTTCGTGGGTGGCTGATTACTCGCAGCTTCCTTGTCACGTGACTTAATAAGATGTGTGTGTGTGTTTATGTATAATTTTTTTACTTAAATATAAAATCTTTTACTATTCTATCACTTCAAATATTTTAGCATGCAACAACAACCAAAAATTTCAAACGACTAAAAGAAGCTTTGTACAACAAACCCAAGCCCAATATCTAACAAGCCGCACATACCAAAACCCAGAAATGGACTAATTAATAAGAAAATAAGCACTAAGAGATTTAATAGCACCTTATTCCATATATAAACCAAGTGATCAAGGCAGGATGAAGAGATCGTCAGTTTACGTTGGCACGTCCATTTATCACCATCCAAGGATACAATAAACTATCGATCATTATTGCACGAGCGCAAATACTCCTCTAGAAAATCATTGAAATTGAAATTGGGACAGCTTTGACTTTCATTTCAAATATGTGCAAAAGTCAACTCTTTTTTTTTGATATTTTTTCAACAATTATTTGGCAAATGATTCTTTGTTGCTTAAATAAGAAGCAAGAGTGAACATCGCAACATTATTAATGTAAGTTTGGAGAGTTATGATTGACATTGATGCTGTGGTTGTGAGAATATGATAAGGCCTTGAAGCGCAATAACTCCATAGTATTTATTAGCTCATCTTTAAATAATTAAATGGTGAACTATAATTCATATGCAGCTCATCATGATTTGATGATTAAGAGCTTTCGCTACTAATCAAGAGGTTTTGAATTAGAAGCTTACATATGAAATGTCTGTGCTAAGCACTTGAACAAGACAAATTCCTTGTCACGTGACTTAATAAGATGTGCGTGTGTGTGTTTATGTATAATTTTTTTACTTAAATATAAAATCTTTTACTCTAATATAAGTAAGTGTTTTTTTTATATAGAGAGATTCTATCAAAGGGTTTTCTTCTTTTGAGGATTCATACAAAATAATTATTTAAACCCATTTTCAATATGAATTTTAGTCTACTATTACGAATGAGCTAAATTGAATTAACTAATTGAGAAATTACATTCATAACACTTAATTCATTCATATTTATATGTGTAACACATAGAACTTCCTATTTACTTAACTATCATTCTCCATTAGTCATTATTGTGCGTGCTCCTACATATGAGACTCGCCGCCACAAATTTTTATTGGGTGCGGACACTAGACGTAGCTCTACGTTCGGACGCCAATTAAATGACACCACGTAGCATCCGACGACCCGATCTCCCGACCCGTTGAAAACTCCAAATTTAGTACGTGTTTTGACAATTTCCACGCGGCCCTACGACCCGACCCGAATAGGACACGAAAATTTAAAAGTCCCGCATTTTTTTAGGTTTTATGACTTTTAGTAGATTATTTTTGAGACGTGATACAGGATTTCACCACAGAAGAGCGCTAAGAAAGAATTAGCAAGGAAGAGGATACGAAAATGGAAGTCTCTTTGGATGACTTCGAAGAGTTCGAGGAGATGGAAGAGACCCAAAACGTTGATGAAGAATCCATGAGGTGATGTATGGGAGATATGTCTGAATTATTATCGGTAATTTCTTAACTAAATTGGTTTTAGAATTTAACATTTGATATTGTAACTATGAGTGCACCTCTTCTTTGCTGCTCTATCTACTTATGTGTGAAGCTTTCGAAAACTGATTACCACTACACCTCAGTACTGAGCAATACCACCTTCCGAGCAGTACCGTTTTTTGAATGCCATCTCAATACCAAGAATCGTTACCGATTTTAGTACCGAGTACCGAGCATGGCACCGAGTACTGATCATGGTACCCATATAGCTACCCAGTATAGTTTATCGGTATTGATTCTCGGTGCCGCTACCTGGCATATTTTCTCGATATTTAGACTCGGTACAGCTACATGACACAGTGTCTTGGTATTGAAACTCGATACCTAATATCGATACATAATAGGTTTTGGTTTATACATGTAATTTTTGTACTGCTACGTTTGTATAAGCATGTTAAATATGGTTGTCTTCTACACATGGTGTTTATAACTCTGAGAAGAAAATATATGATATGTATTATGATTATGCTCATTATCATAATTTTAGTGCTCAGAAAGAACATCATTCTTACTGGCCTAATTCGAGGAAAATAAAATCAAAGGACTTTGTATATTCGAAAGCAAGATTCAATAAGGGAATTGACTTAAATGCAAAATCAAAATATCAAAAATCAAACACGATAATCAGGTGTCCAGCTATGATTAGATTTGCAGTGACTAAAGATGGAATTTGAATGATGCAAAAAATGATTGAAAGCCATAATCACGAATTAGCTAGGCCGAAATATCAACATTTGCTTAGATCATGTAGGCACATTAGTAATGAGAAAGCATATATTCTTAAATCAATGTCAGAAGCTGGGATAAGAATAGTTGATATATTTACATACCTATCTGATGAAGTGGAAGGTGTATGAAATTTGGGGTTCGTAAAAAGTGATGCATACAACTACATTTAAAAAGAGAGAAGAGCCAAGATTGAGAATGGGTACACGAATTCTCAATTCAATTGTTTAAATAATGACTCACTCAAGACAACATGTTTGCATGGGATGTGAAAACTGATGAGGATGACATATTTTTGATTTTTTTTTTGATGGGTTTGGAAGAATTGATTATGATTATTAGAATTGATTATGATTACTTGGGGATGTGATAATTTTTATGCTAGCTATAGTTTCAACAAATATAATTTAGCTTACGCACCTTTTGTTGGAGCTAACAATCATTGGCAGAATGTTCTATTAGGGTGGCTTTTTATCTAAGGAGATAATTGAGCAATTTACCTAGTTATTTAGATCTTTCTTAAAAATTATGGATAATAAACATCACATAACTATATTAATCGATCAAGACCAAGCAATGGCTAGGGAAATAAATATTGCATTACCTAATACACGACATAGGTTGTGCTAATGACATATCAATAAGAAGGCTACTTCCAAAGTATGTTGCTTCAATAACAACAATAAAGTCATAGGTCTATTTTATAAATGTTTAAATAAGTGTGATTCTAAGGAAGAGTTTGAGAGATCCTGGGATGAAATGATCTCAGAAGAGAATCTCTAGAGACATGAATGGTTGAAAGATCTATATAAAATCAGGCACAAATGGTCAATAGCATTCAACAAAAATTGAATAAAAAATAAAAAATTAATTATATTATCTAACTCACCCAATAGAAGTTTGAAACAAATAGGAATGGTTCATAGTGGTCAGGGCATAGCTGACTCTTTTTAGCAAACAGAATACCAAATGCATCGACGTGGTTGGTTTCAAGGTACTCTAACTTTAAAAGCTCATCAATTTGACTTCTGTAAATAATTACGTTCCCAGCCGTATAAATAACGTCACTCATGTAAAAAAATGTTCAGTATATACAGTTGGATTAAAATGATACCTAGAGAAATCAAGTAATACCAAGTACTATCAAGTAATATTGAGTAATACTGAGTAATATCGAGCATTTGATAGGTAATGGTCCATATATCATTAGAACATCTTGGTACCGATCCCTATCGACAAATTAAAATAATAATCATTATAAAAAATGTATGGTACTAACTTGTCATTATACTATTGGAGACATCTGTCAATGAATATGTGATTTTCATCACTTATTAAAAATTGACCCTGGTAATCAAGCATAAATTCAGCTAGCCATGCTTCTATCTTAGATTTTCTTGTTATCTTAACAATCTCGATTCCAGCAGGAGGCACCTTCTCTTCAATATCTATCGGCCTCTCATAGGTACCTTTATCTATTTTTATTTATTTCAACTTGAATATCAATAGTCTTACTAGAAAATGCCTTTTCAGTCGAAGACATCGGCTTATTCATGGTTAGTTGGTTTTTCTATGTTTTCTAGCACCAGTTGTGAATAGTGACTCCATCAGTTTCCTTTCCCTACCAATCCAACGCTGCACCCTTCTTACTATTCCCATATGGGAAGATGAAGAAAATCCCTCTTCCTCTTCATCGGGCATTATTATTTCTTTTTCAACAATGTCAACCATATCCTGAGCTTCCTCCACAGCTTTTGGTTTTGTTACTTCTTCAGGAATTGTGTCAAATGATGGGCTAACCATATTATTCCTGGTAATAGTCCTGGAAGAAGACTCTGCTGGTTTTCCACTTTGATAAGCTATAAATGCAGTAGGGAAATGGTCAACTAAAAACTTCTTAATTCCTTCTAATTTCAATTTTTTCTCTTCTCTCAATTCAAAAATAGATAGTTCAAGAGCTTGCACATGTTGCTCTAATAAACTGGACATTATTTTGAGCATGGTTAACTTCTTCACAAGTAATTTATTCTATGCAATCAATTTACTGATGGCTTGGTGTATACTCTTTATGTTAGCATCATCCAAAATAACTATAATTGACGGTTCTTTCTAAGAGGGGATGATATGGGTTCTAGGGAGTTGGGAATCCTTGTGGAGCTAGCTGGACTGGTGGGCCTAGGGGAGGAGATTTTTGGGGCTGGAGTATTAATGGAGTAAAATTTTGAGTTGGTTATTAGGTAGAGTTGAAATTTTCTATGGAGAAAGAATGGGAGAACTCTCTAATAGCATTCTCTCGACATCTGTGACTCCTTCGAATGTATATAAAATCTATAGGATATTTTTTTTCAGGTTAAGCTCAATAAGAAATGAGTATCACTATATCTTGAATCATTTCCTTTCATTTTCGCAGACCAGCAAATAATTTGGTCACCTCCTTCTCACTATACATAATGTGGTTGTCCCAACGAACAAAATGAGGTTGGGATAGGTCATCAATTGGAGTGTAGATACTTGTATGCTCTAGAAATCAAATATGTATATTTTGAGAACAACAAGTCAACCTTCAAAATTAAATGTGATTTTACAGTAACAAAATGAATCCACATGATTGATTTACTCACAATTATAATGATTATAAATCCATTATGTAACCCAATGGGATGTCTTTGGAATTCTTCCTAGCGATGCCATTAAATTCAATCACTAGGAATTCACTAATGGATGCTGGCCAATTGTATGTTAAAAATTCATCAACATTGTTAGTGACATTAAGGATTGCTGCAAGTATCTTGAAGTTCGCCATGGGAAAAAAATGTTTGATAGTAAGTATAATATGAATTTCTTCACCATGATCTTCTAGCGGAGTAGAGACATCCTGACTTTCAATCTCATGCCAAATGTCATTGGCTATTTTTCCACTTATTCTAGCACTTCCCGTCATGAATTTAACACCTCGATTGGTCAGTCCAAGCATAAGGGAAACCTCATCTAAAGTGAATGATAGCCTCCATCCTTTAATAACAAAATACTAGTTTTGGAGGTCCCACTTGGTGAGGAGCTTATGCACCATGCATGGGTACATTCTAACGGAATGGATGCAACACCAAAAACTAATTAAGTTTGAGCTGCATGAGTCTATCCATGAACTATTAGCTGAATGTACTTACTAAATAATTACAAACTTCTCCAAATATGGATGTTCTGCATCGAAAATGAATAGGTGGAGAATATCCCTACAACATTGGGATCGATAATAAGTTAACAAAGTTAGGTAATTAATTACACATAGTCAATACCGACATGTACCGAGCAGTACCAAAGAGTATATGCATAAGACAATTTCAGTATTAAGCAGTATCGATCGATACCAAGAATTACCCTCGATTTTGTACTAATTGGTACCGAGAAATAGTACCAACTGATATAATCTTTGTTTACAAACAAACTCGATACCAACCCGAGTGGTATTGCTCAGTATTTCTCGGTGACAATCAGTATCAAGCATTCATACATAGAAAAGTACCGATCATCAATATCAAAATTTCATACACAACGATTATGCACTTATTTAGCATATTTATAACATAGAAAAAACAATTTTACCCCATGCATTACAATTTCCAAACAAACCCTAAACCGCATCAGCTCGATATCAAGTGTTACTGAGAGATAGTGAATGGTACCGAGCAATACACTCGGTACGCACACTTGGTACGTTGTTCTGATACTGACTTTATTGAGAATCAGTATATTAAGAGTTCATCAAAATAAACATTTACATATTTTGATCTAAATATTTACATTTTGTGATATAAAGGAAACCCTGAACCTAAACATTTCATTTATATTTTTTTATTTTACAGCAAAAAAATCCCAAACATCCTAAAAAGATTGCACGTATCTCACTATAAAATATTGAATTTAGACATGGCTTCATAATCTCTCTCCCCAAAGAAGGTGATGAGCGAACCCTAAAGCTTTGTCTGATGATGAATAGCAGTAGAGAAACTGAAAAGCTTCAATTTTGAATTTTTTAGACAGTGGTCCACATTTTTTTTAAAAAAAATTTGCATCATATCTAGGTTGGGTTGTCAGGCCACGTGAAAATTAAAATGCACGTGTGTCATTTTGACTTCTCGGTGACTTGGGTCGACGTACGGGTCTTCGGGTCGCTACGTGGTGTCATTTAACTGGCGTCCGGATATAAAGCAACATCCGGTGTCTGCACCCAATAAAAATTATGCCGCCACACATAACTCGCTACACATGCCCGCCCTCCTTTGTGCACGCAAAACACACATTTTCCTACCTTGCATTTGCCACATGCGCTTTGCCTCTAATATCCTCCACCTACACATGCTCTTGGTGACCCGACCATGTGCTTGCACCTAGCTATTGGCCTCTTTGCAAAGACCAGCCTTTCTCTGTGCCAGAAACTTTAAATGTGAAATCGATAAATCAGTGATATTATTCTGCAAATGATATAATCATGCTTACATGGAAATATAAAATGTGCCGTTTTGCCAAGCAATGACCTACTAATTAGTTATTGAACAAAGTGTACTCATAGATTTGCAATTATTTCTAATCATAATAAGGGCATACATATGCTCATCTAAAATAGTTTTTTAACATAAATTTTTTTGAACTAAAAAACTTTTAACTAGAATGTTGCTTTAGAAAGCGGTAAAAAAGTTATCCTAAATAAAGCCTGAGGCAAAAATCTAGGAATACACTATATTACTGCTTTCTAAAATTGTGAGTGTGCTTTGTTACTAAAGCTGCTTTCAAGTAATAAAGCAATTTTCTAGCACAAAATATTTAGAAATGTCCTCTTATTTGGACTATATATCATGACAGATTTTTTGTGCTCATGAGATTCACAAATGCAACAAACTTGATTACAAGTTCAAATACATTATCTGAGAAGCCCTGATAAATATCATCTCTCGCACTAGCATTCGAGCTATGAAGCAGAACACAACTACAAACCCAAATATGTGATGGCTAGGGTTATCTTCTTCTTTTGCACTCTGTCTACTTTCTGTCAATGCTTCTTATGGGTATTGTTCTTCGTTTCTCCTTAAGCTTGTTGGTTTTTCTTCCCTTTTTTATTACTTCGATTGGTTTTCAATTTGGAATGTTATGTTTTGGGTTTCGACCTCACCAAAATTTCCTGCGCTTAAAATCACCTCTCATCATGGCTTATCATCATTGTGGATCTCGGATGAGGAAATGCTTGCTCTAGTGACACCCTTTGAGTTTTCACTAGTTGGGAATTTTCCTAGGTGTCATCCACCTTTGGATGCTATTTGCAAATTTTCTTCAACTTAAAATTTTTAGATGATTTCTTTGTCACTTTGCTCAATCCTAAAAAAATGTTGATTAAGTTAGTGAATGATTTAGATTATTATAGGGTGTTCTCTCATCGCTCTTACTTTGTTAACAATTTATTATTAAAATTATTCAAGTGGACTCCTCATTTTGATGTTAATGTGGAATAATCCCCTACCATTCCAATTTGGGTCTCTTTCTCCAATCTCTGTCCCTAGCTATTTTCTCCCTGTATGCTTCATGGTTTGGAGTTTTTTATTTGGTCTCCCTTTAAGAATGGATAATGCTACTACTAATGGCATAAGGCCTTCGATAGCTCATATTATTGTTGAGTTAGGCGTTACTAAATGTTATCCTGATCAAGTTTGGCTTGGTTCTTAAACTTTGGCTTATATTCAATTTGTGGGAATGGAAGAATTTCCCTCTTATTGTGGTCACTATAAAGCTTTGGGTCATTCAAAAGTTGAATATCATATTTTACATCCTCATTTGGCTAATTCTCCTTCTAGTAATATGAATGTGGGAGTTACGAATGATTTTCCTTTGTAAGTAAATATGGATACTTTCGGTCATGTTACTCGCGTTGCAGGTGAGTTTCATTCCTAAAGATATGAATTGTATTGATCAGCACAATGTGGGCGATAAATTTCCTTTGCATAAATCTATCCTCCCTAGTTTTCTGGCTCTAAAAATTTAGATAAACTGAATCCTAATACTAGTGATGTTGGCTTTCTCCTTGTGGAGAATAATTAGGGCACTATAGAATATTCTCCTGGTGTGGACATGGCTTATGTTGGTGGTAAGGGGGCTTGTGATGATGTTTTGGTTCATTCTTCTATTAGCTTGGATGTTGAGCGTAAGGTGGATAGGGGTGTTTGTCATGCTAATATATAGATGTGAATGAATTGTCTAGTGGTTTGGATCTTAAAGTCGAATCACTTATGACTTATGTCAACCTAGTTCTATCTCCCTCTCCTGTGGGGCTGAAGAAAATTGAACCTCTTGATGATGTTCCTATTGCTTTTATTTCTCCTGAAGTTTTGAATGCTCAGTTGGTTTCTAGATCGGAGGAAACTTGTTTGGAGAAATCTGACTAGCTAGATGGATCACCAGTATTGCCTTGCGGGCCTGTTGAGGATGACATCGAGAATGAGTAGGTTGATCCGTTTCATGAGTTGTATGGGTTGAATGTAAGACATGTTGTTGGTAATGCTTTCTCCCATGTTGGTAAGCTTTGTAGGCACAATCCTAAAAAATAATGTTGTTTCATCTTTGTTGACGAATGTACCTCTCTTTGGATTTCTTTTGTGGGTTATTGGTGGCCGGAATTGTGTTATTTCAGTTGGGGTGTAAGGGTGGTGAAGTTTTGCTTTGGTGGCTATTCATTTGTTATTTGGTGGATGTGTGAGTCTTTCTGTGGGCTGGTTTTTGTTATACTAAAGCTGGGTTGT
This sequence comes from Dendrobium catenatum, assembly GCF_001605985.2. NCBI lineage: Eukaryota > Viridiplantae > Streptophyta > Magnoliopsida > Asparagales > Orchidaceae > Dendrobium > Dendrobium catenatum. The sequence continues at coordinate 91,070 of NW_021380961.1, read as the reverse complement.
GTGGGTGTCATGACTTTATTTCAGTGGCTTTTCCTCAAAGATTATGTTGGTCATGCCTTGGATAGTTCTCGGTTTCTCTTATTTTTGCTTGTCTCTATTTTTCTGTGGTTGTGCATGTTTTTTCAGTGGTTGTTGTGGCTCTTTTGTTATTGTGTTGCTGATGTTGCTTCTCTGTTTTGGTTTGGTTACTTGATTCCTTTTTAGTGTTATCCTTTAATTTTCTTTTTCGCTCTGTTGTATTATGTAAAACCATTAGCTCCAGGGGCAGATCCAGCTTCTTTTTTCAGGGTGGGTAAAAATTTTTTTTTTTGTGGGGGATGGGCAAAGATGCTTAGGATTTATAAAATGAGGGCAAAAAATTTTTTTGAGAGGGGGCAAAATGCCAAAAATACCCAAAATATTTCAAACAATCCCTCTAAAAAAAATTTTTTTTTGAGGGGGGGCAAGTCAATGGGGGTCCACCCATGATTAGCTCATAGGTTTTACTTCAACGATTGTATTTTTAGAGAGCTTTTGGGTTTTTAAAGACCTATAATTTTATAATTTTATGGAACGCATAGGCCCCTGTGTGGGTTTTATCAAAAAAAAAAAAAAAAGCATTGGAGCTTTGAAGAAATCCATGTTGGCATTCTTTAATGAGCACCCCAATAAAATTCATGTTTATTGCCCATGTTAATGCCTTTCTATATGATTTAGAATAAGTTAAGCATGTTGGTATAGAAGGCCTCATTGGTGTATACTCATGATTGGAACTCTTCAAAATTAAAAATTGATCAAGCTCTATCAAGCATCGAGCAGCTTGCGATGTCAACAATCATAAATTCATTCACTTCACATTGGACACCAGTGGCGGAGCCATAAAATATATCTAAGGGGGGCCTAAATTTTTTTTTTTCCTTCAAATTTTTACAACTTGGCTTAGGACCAATATAATCAGTATTAAAAATGATAAAACTTTGGTTATGAATTAGTTTATTTTCTTCTTTCACAAAATGACTTCAATAATCAAATCACTCGATTTCTGCTAGAACATGTTTAATATATTAACTAAATACATGATATTAAAAATCTCATTGCACAAAAAAAATCATAAAATCTCTTTAAGATCGAATCAATATAAGAATAAACTAATATCAATCAAGAAAAAAAATGTAAATGAATAGGAAATTAAATATGGAGTGATTTGAATTGATGACCGATGTTAAATTTTTTGATCGTGGACCGTTTATTGGGCATTTAAATGTCTTAGTGATATCAGGATTTGACGATCTTGGGCTCGTTGGATTCGTCTTGTCTAGCCACTCGATTTGACTATAAGCATGTCATGTTTGGAAACCGTTTGTTAATCCAATTTATGGTTTTAACCTTCCAAATATGCTTCGAGACGTTCAGTTTGAGTTGAATTTGGTGTCGTTAGGTTCATATTTTCGAGACGTTCAGTTCGACTATAAGTTTACTGAAATCGAAGTTCAGATGGTCTCTGATTTAATTTTTTGAAGTTTCCAACTTGATTTTGTCATGAGATTAAAAAATAAAAAATTTAAAATTTTTTAGGGGGGGCACGTGACCTCCCTTGCCCCCCCTCCCTCCGCCCATGGACACTTTGGCTACTTAGCTTTCAAGACTATTATCTTCCAAGAATTTTTTTTTCTTTTTTTTTTGGGAAGATAAAGAATGGTGCATCATGCCAACATACATGGTTGGCATGCTTTTCCTTTTTTAAATTTTTTTCATCTTTTTTTATGTTTTGCATTACAGCACAAATAATGATATTTTCAAACGTGTAAAATACGAATGCAGTATACAGATTTCATTTCATAAATTTTTGTTTTCATGAGAAATCATCAAACATCAACTGCCCCCATGTTGATATTATATATTAAAATCATCATCCATTTTCAGTAATCTTTTGTCACATAAATTTAATGAATTATTTTTTAATTGAAGTTAATGAATCTTTAGTCTTCATTTATATTAATTGATGCATTAAGTGTTAAATCATTGTAGGTGTCTAATTGCAAAAGAAAAATAAGGCTATGTTCCTTTAAAAAGTTAGAAAGTAATATTAAATTAGATGTGTTGCATTCTAATACATTCGTGGCAGTAGAAAGATAAAGAAGTTAATGTCTTAGTTTTGAACGAAGATCTTCCACATAGACAAATGAGAGAGAAAGAGAGAGAGAGAGAGAGAGAGAGAGAGAGAGAGAGAGAGAGAGAGAGAGAGAAATAAGAGACACCAATATTTTTATGTAGAAAACCCTGAAAAAAAAGAGGGAAAATCACAAGGGCTTGACCAGTCGAACCTTCAAAAGATTGGTCTCCTTGATGTAGATTGAATAACAGAGAATATTCCATCAATGTTCGACGATGATTGGAGATTCTGCATTCATTAGCCGTTAGGCAAGTGAAAATGTTTTGGTTATTGGGAAAAGACCCAATAGCAACCAATGAATAACCGGGAAGACCCAATAGCAACCAATGAATAACCGGGAGCTCGTCGACAGTTTGTGGTCGGGAAGAGATCCGGGTGGTGGTGTAGGCTTGAGAAAGCAAGAGAGGTCCTTCATTTTTCTTCTCTCTGTTTCTCCCTTTGTGAAGAATGAGGGGTCTATTTATAATTTTTTTGGAGTGGCATGACTAGTAAATAAGGAGAAGATCAATGACACGTCGGGAGTGCTTCAATAGACTGCTGATATAAACTCCCTCTATCATACATCATTTATCAAATTTGAATGTCTTAATGATGCCAAAATTTGACAATCTTGGGCTCATTCGATCTGTCTGATCGAGTCGCTCGATTCGACTATAAGTATGTTACATTTGGAAATCATTTGGTCATCCAATTAATGTTCTGAAGCTTTCAAATAGGCTTTGGACCCTCGATTTGGACCCATTTGAGTTCAGATTGGACCAATTTTTGAGTCATTGGGTTTATCTCTTCAAGATATTCAGTTTGTTTATAAGTTTGCTAAAATCGGAGTTTGGATGGTATCATATTTAACTTTTAAAGATTTTTATTCCTGTTTGCATCGAGATTCGTGCTGATCAAAATACTTTTTTAATGAAAAATATCAAGATGTCTTAATTATTTTATTTTATTTTATTTGGATAAAAATTTTAAAAACTAATGTAAAAAATCTGTTCAAAATAATAGAAGAATGTGGCTTTCAATAATTATAATAAATGAATATGACTCTTCATAATTTTCATGACTGAATATAATCATTTTTAATTTTCAATAATAACTGTAACTCTTCAACAATGCAATCATTCCGATAAAAAAAAATTATTATTCTATAATTTTCATGATAAGTTGCACCTTTTTAACTTCAATTGTTTCCAGAAAAGTTGTATTATTTATGTATATTAATAGCATCATATATTTCATTCATGAGAACTTTATATGATTGCTTTTTGGAGGTTTTATAAAGGTATCTTCCTCTCCCAAAAACAACCAATTTATATTTGAAACTCTTCTTTGTCTTCTCAATTTCATCTTTTAGGTGCATAATGGATAAAAATTTGATTAATTTCATTATAAAATTTATGCTAAAATAATAATTAAAAGGTTCGAAAAATCATAAGTGAGATAATTTCTTCTAAGAAAATGATTAAATTTTATGTGAGTTTAATGGCCAAAAAATATTACTAGTGGAAAAAACTCATTTTTTGATGTCATTTCCAACAAAAATTGATCAATCATTAAATCCAACAATTTTTTTAGGAGAATGATACCAAAATTAAAGGAATTTTTCCAGCGGCGTATCGACAGCATATGTCCCCAATAATATTAGTGTTTTATCGATGGTACGTTGCCCCAATAACATTGTGATTGGTGGATGTCGCCCCAGTAACATTGTAAGTTATCGGTGGCTTTTTTTGTTGCTATTTTTCTAACGATATTATTTTCGGTGATTTTTTTTGGGACGTATAGCGAGCCATCGGTGATCTCGCTTTTTCTGCTAGAAATAAATTCCAACAATTTTCATTGCGCTGGAAATTATTTACCACGACTATTTTAAAGAAGTATAAATGTTTGTCAAAAATTCGTCAAAAAATAATATTTTCGATGAAAATAGCCCTTTTTAAAGAAAATTCTACCAAAATAACTTGCTACTCCTAGAGCATATATCCTTGTATTTATTTTACTTTTATGTTATTTTTGTGATTAATATATGCCACAAAATATCGAAAAAGAATATAAATATGATTTAATATAATTTGAAAATTTGATGTGTTTACTTTAAAAGAAATCCTAAATTCCGTGATAGAAGGAAAAAAAATTAACTTACTGTTGCGGGCTAGAGTATACGCGGCGATAGAGTTAAAATCCTACGTCGTAGTGTTGTACTGATATACATCTCACACACATAGAACACAAGATTTTTTATGTGGAAAACCCTGGAAAGGGGAAAAACCATGGGGTCTGGCTCAGTTGAAAATGATTCCACTAGAATTTGAGTAGATTACAATTGGCTGACTTATCCTTGAGGGAGATCATATTATAAATGTTAACCATATGGATGAAATCTAGTGAAAAATGGGAATGAAAGTCCAGTATCACATAGTGGACTGAAATAAGTCCTTCGCTACTTGAATTTTTGGGCATCAGTTGGTAGCCTGGTGGTGTTTTGGAAAAACTTTAGTGTTCGGCTGTGGTCCGATGAAAGTCTGACGTCAAATGGTGGTCTGGCAGAAGTTTGGCGTCAGATGGTGGTCCGACAAAACTCCGGGTGACAGGTGATTATCCTGTCGGGCTTTAGGCCTCAAGTGGTGGTAGGGAGGAATTTTGGGCCTCAAATGGTGGTATGACAGAGCTTAGAGTCTTAGGTAGTGGTCCGGCGGATCTTAGGGCCTCCAATGGCAGTTCGGCGGAGCTCTGGGTATAAAATGGTGGTCCGGTGGAACTTCAGGCCTCAGGTGGTGGCCCGGCAGAAGTCCAAGCCTCAGGTTGTGGTCCGGCAGAACTCAGGGCCTAACATGGTGTCTCGACGGAGCTTAGGGCCTTATGCGGTGGTCTGGCGAAGCTCAAGGCCTCAGGTAGTGGTCCGGCGAAGCTCAAGGCCTTAGGAAGAGGTCTGGCGAAGCTTCGATAGTGGTCGAAGAGGCAAGAAGGCAAAAGTGATCTCTGATCTCTCTCTTTTCTCCTTAGGCTTAAGGGTCCCTTTTCAAGAGAAAAGAGGGGTCTATTTATAGATTTCCTAGAGTGTCATGGCTTATAAATAGGAGGAAGATAAAGGGTAAATGGGGAGTGGTTTGAATGGACGGCCGATGTTGAATCCCTTGATCTTGACCCATTCATTAGACATTAGAAGGTCTTAATGATGTTTGAATTCCACGATCTTGGACTCAATGGATTCATCTTGTTGAGCCGCTCGATTTGACTATAAGAATGTCACATTTGGAAACCATTTGGCAATCTAAATTGGGACCTTCCAACAATGCTTCGGGTCCTTGATTTGGACCCATATGGGATCGGATTGAGTCGAATTTGGTATCGTTGGGTTCTTATTTTCGAGACGTTAAGTTCGACTATAAGTTTGTTGAAATCGGAATTCATATGGTCCCAATTTTAATTTTGAAAGTTTTCAATTTGATTTTGCCTTGAGATTCATACCCGATCAAGATAATTTTTTGATGATGTATCACTTATCATTACCATTCAAATCAAAAAGTTCAAATGCAATTGATGTTATTCATGGAAAATATAATCAAAACACAGTCACTTAGGTGCTTTTATATATATTGAATAATATCTTATTAGAAGAAAAAAAAATCAAAAGTGGCCTCATCAATTATTAATTAATTTATTAAATACTTATTTTTGTAAATTTTATTGGCATTCAATAAATAATATAACTATTGTTGCAACTTAGTTTTGAAAATTATGTTTTTATAACGTGTGATTTTTTATGATACCAAAATATTATTATATTTATTATTATTTCTTCTAACACATATTGGAAAAATTTTATTTGTATTATTTGTGTGTACTGATGTTTCAAGAAAATCTACTACATACTGCTGAAGATTTCAAGATAAATTATATTAGATTTCTTGTTATTGAAGTCTATATTTTTTTTATTTTTTTAGTCTAAGAGAGTGTGATTGTAATATGATAACCGTGCATACACACACTAGGGGAGTGAGTCAAAATTTTTATATTTAAAAAATGATCATACTATACCATTTTTGAATAGTACTAAACGATTTGACTTGAAAGATCCTCCTAAATGAAGTTAATCGAATGATGCCTTGGAAATTTTCTTTTGAACTGTTCATACTGTACGAAGTTGGATTCATACAGATGACGTCCAAAGTATGAAATGGATACATAAAAGTTCATCCCAAACGAACTTACCAATTTTTGTAATGATCGTACTGTACGAAGTGGAGTTCATACATACGACTTATAGAGCACAAAATGGTCGTACTGTACGAAATAAATTTCATACAGACGACGTACAAAGTACGAAATGAGTTCATCAATGTTCGTACCATATGAAACATAATTTGAGTTAACAAGTTTGTACCGTACGATGTAGGGTTCGTATAGACGACGACCAGTGTACGAAATGGGTTCATACAAAATCATACTAGATGATTCTGTTCAATTTTTAAATATTTGCACAGTACGATGTCATTTCTTACATATAACTGAAAGAGTACGAAATCAGTTCATACATAATCGTACAAGGATTTTTTTAACTATTCGTATATACGAAGTACGATCGTGCTGTACGATCCAAGTACGTTCAACTTGAAAATTTTATTTTTTTGGATGGGTTTTCTTGTCCTTCATATATAAGAGTTCTAAAACTGACTATCCAATACTCTTCTGTGAATTTTATCTTGGGAGTGATAGTAAGAGTGCTTAGGAGAGTATTTGGGAGTGAGAATTGAGAGATCTTGCAAGTAGAAATTGTGAATGGTTCACAAAGTTGCCCAAAGCTGAGGATCTCTTTGTATGTTCTTCAAATCTGTGCCATACTTCTTTGAAGACTCTTAAGAGAAAATCTTTGGAGAAGATCTGGTACTTTGCCATCATCATGAGGGTGAGACAGGATGCCGGTACTCTATCGTCACTATGAGGATGAGAAAGGACGTTGGTACTACCGTCACCAATAGGGTAAGAAAGGATGATGGCACTCTGCTGCACTGGGGTTGGTGGAAGAGAGGTTGTTGTAAAGGTTGTAATTAATTTAATCATTAGTATGAGTATTAGTGAAATAATTTATATTTTCTAAAAATAATTAACTAATTAATTAGAATTTAAGAATATAATTACATAATTGTAATATGAAGAGTGATTTAAAATTAACACCTAAATAATTAATTTTATAATTAGTACTAATCAACCTAATTTTTAATTATATTATTTATCATTATAATTTATTAAATTCAAATCAAATTAAATTAAATTTTTAAATAAACTAATTACATTAAATTCTGAATTAGTTATCAAATAGTTTTTAAGAATTTATCAGAATTTACTAATTTAGCATATATCATACCAAATAATTTTCAGAATTTGATAGATTCGGATTTACAAGATTTATTTAATTTTATTAAAGTTAATCCTACTAACTACCAAATAGCCCTTACATATCATTTAAATTTGAGGGCATTTATGTAATTGGATAGAGCAGGCGGACAGCCTTTTAAATCGAAGTGACGGCGCAATCTGCGTCTTCTCTCTGTCCACTCGTTCTTGCTCCAATTTGCTCGTCCCGCTTTTCCAATTTGCTCGTGAGCTCACGGGGAGAAAGCGTAAAGGGTTGGTTCCCACGCCTCATAAATTTACCTCTAGAATGCTCCGGAACATTTCGTCGAGCAATTGGTAATCACTAGTTCGATTTTCCAGTGTAGCGATCGGTTTTCCTGGCCGAGCGAGGAGCTTTAGCATTGAGGAGCCACAGAGGGATTCGATCGAGATAGCAGGAGGTACTATCGCATCTTTTCTTAACTATCTCCAATTGATTTGTTTCGCTTTCTCCTCCATTTTCTTCTTATTCTTCTTCTTCTTCCCTCTTCTTCAATACTTTGGGATCTCTGATGCGAGCAGTTTATGTCTGGAGAAATACTCCTACTAAGTTACTAACCTTGTTTGTGAATTTGACTGATTCATCATTTGCGATCTCATATATTAGACTAGATCTACGAGTTTAGGATTCCGGAATATTAAGGTCTATATCGATCTAATTTCCTATTTGTGAATAAGGACGGAAACCGAAACAAGAAATAGATATTGTAATTTCGTCTTATCCTTTCATAATCTCAGTCACAGAATTTTTAGGAAGGGTTCTTCAAAGATATTTCGTTTAATCAAACAATTTTGGTGGGGACGGCATAATTGGAAGAAACTGTATTTAAGATGATTACAATAATCCTGTCAATGTCCTAAATTTGCTATTATTAATTTGATTTTTCCATCGTTGTCTGCGAAGGTACTACGGTGGTTTTTTTTTTATTTATTATTTTTCATTTTAAAGAATGATGTGTCTGCACAATACGCTAACAGACAGCACATTCTAAATAATTGAAAGGAGTGAAGAAAAAAAATCTCGTTTATGTGGGCCTCATTTGCTATGAATTCAGGTCAACGACTATTCACCACAGCAGCACGGTTTAGGATTCTCTTCAATGGCTTGTGCATTAAGAGGCTATTTAGTTGACTAAAAAAAATAATGTAATGTAAAAGAAATATAACATGAGCGGAATATTTTTTGAGTTATTTAGATGAGTGTAAAAGGAATGCATAAGATTGTTATTTTTATTTGTTTAGAAATAAAATGAATGCAATATAAAGTACAAAGAGGGTAGTGGTAAGTGGCCGACGACGACCGGTGGTGGTGGATGGTGGCAGGCCATAGTGGTGGCGGGATGCTGTGGTGGTGGTTAGCGACTGCTGGCAATGGTGGTGAACTCACACCTTGTGGATCTTGACAATAGGTATAATTAGGACTTTATGCTATTTTTACTTTTCGTAGAGATCATATAATCCTTCGATTATCCACAGTTTGTGATTCCCTCATTATGTTTTCTCACTCTAGCTAGCTAAACCTATTATTAGGGTTAGGTGTTGCCTACAAGTAAATTTGAATAAAAAATGTACACTCATGTATATCTTTCATGTGTTGAACAAGTAGTTGATAGATTATAGCAGGTGAACTCACACCTTGTGGATCTTGACAATGATGACTCACCTAGAGGTCACTAACACCAACTTAGCAAAGCAACCAAATAGGAGTCGCCTCTCAAGAAAATGCCAAGGGTTCACATAATCCACTAAGATTAGAACTCATCCTTCCAGCTAGAAGTACACCCTCAAAGGTACTCGTCGTAACTTCAAGTGGTGGGTCATCAATAAAATTCATCATTCTAGCTTCAAGGAAGGATCCTCCTGAGAAGATTCAAGCTCGCCTCACCAAACTCAATTGGCTATGGAGTCTGCTACCCTTATTATTTAAGAAGGCTCACCCCCACATCCAAATAGTCAAGGGATTCTATCCAATATAACGTCAGTGCCACTAAAAGACTCGTCAACAAAAATCATTTCAATTTAACCCCATTGTTATACTCACATTTGTCTACTTCCATGTGAATACTTAACACAAGGGGACTCATCTCTAAGCTGAGGAGTTGAATAAAAAAGTATCACCTATCAGAGCATGACACATGCTCAAGGCAGTCCCTACGATAGGTTTTTTATTATTAAACTTATAGGGTTCAAGCTCGATTCATGAGCTCAAGCCAAAATCGCAAAAAATGCAAGGGGAAAAGTGATAGCAGTGCTAGACCTAGGATAAACGAGGAAGCCACAATGCAAACTTATGGGACCTACTGGTTAGAGAAAGGCATATATGATAGCAGAGGGTGAAGTTGTGGCAGTTGTTCATTGGAGATTGTGGCAGTTATTTCATTGGAGATGGCTTGAATTAAAGTGTCAATGTTTGAAGAAAATACTGAGTATTGTCGAGTTCAAAATCAAGCTCATATTATATACAAGCCCTAATCCGAGCTTGAATTCAAGCTTGTGACTTGATAAGCTTGGCTCGAGTTTGTTAATGAGCAGAATTTGTGACGGTTGACTTACTTACACCCTTATTCCCCACCTTTTGATGGGATCCACCATATTATCAATGGCTCTTATGACTCAAAGTATTTCTTACTATTTTTGTAGATCATAATTTAATATTGGAAAGTTTTTATCACTGGTAGTAAAAAATTGATTAGGAGCTTAGAAGAGCAAAATCATTTTTTGCCTATATCCTTATAAAAAACACATAAGCTTAGAAGAATCATATTAATAAGATAAAATTAGTAACTTTGAATATTTTGAAGATTTTTTATTTTTTTTTTGCATAATGATAAGACATAAATTATAAAATATGTAATTCAAAAACATAATTTTAAAAATACAATTGTACAACAATATTTTTAGAGGATGTTTGGTTGTGGTATAAAAATAATGCAGTGTAAAAAGAATGTACAGTGCAGTGTAAAAAGAATGTACAGTAAAAGAAATGCATTGTAAAAGAAATATTTGAAGTTGTTTTGATGAATGTAAAGTAAATGCAAATGAATGATTATTATTATTTTTTAATTTGGTTTGAAATAAGGAATGTAGTATAAAGTCTAAAAATGACAGCGGTCGGTGGGGGAGATCGTGATGTTGGTGGGTGGCAGTCAAGCGGGCTTAGTTATGGTCTAAACAATTCTCACTTAAAATTGAGCGAATTTGATTTACTTCAAAACTGAACTAAAATGACTTATAATACATTTAAATTATTTTATTCCACTTTGTATTCCAATAAAACACCAAAAAATTTTAAACTCCTATATTTCATTCAAACAGCCCTTCAATTAATGAACTACAAGTCTACGAGTTCTTTCACGAGCATTTATTCTCTCTGCTTCTAGATGTTTTTTTTCACCTTCTCGGACTGCCAAAACAATCCTCCATCTGGAATCATCATATGAATCTACCCCTTGTTTTTGTTCTTATTCGGACTTATCAGAAAATGTTTCTTAAAGCAAAAGGCAAAGCAATCAAAGAAGTCAGTCAGTTCTTTGCTGCAGTAAAAACTGACTTGCAATCTAGCCTTCTCGAGTGTATGAGAAACTTCAATTGTTTGATGTGAATATTATTTATATCTTCCCTCACACGCAAACTCTTCCGATTCCTTCCGCTTTGTGTCCGGCGGCATCAAATTCCTCTTTAGCGTAAGGGTTTCAACTTTCAAAGGCATAAGTTATTACAAGGAAAATATATTTTTGAGATATTTAGATTAATTAAGATAATTTCACATATATATTATATGTAAGATTCAAATCAAAGAACTCGTAATTGATAGCCAAAATTCTCAAAGTAATACATCAAGATGAGATGCCTATTATAAGGAAAAAAAATTCTGATTAAAATTTTAATTAAAAAATGAAATATTAAATTAATTATTTATTTATATATATTATATTTATATGAAAGTTAAAATTTTTTGAAATACATCATGATATAAATTTTTATCAAAATATTTTGACACAATTTTTCTTTATGTAGTAGGAAAAAAAAATTATGTTGCATTAGGATATCTTAACATGTAAAAATGCAAAAGTTTAAGGAATTGTCAAAGCGTTAGAATGCACTTATTTTAAAGTAGAGTTGGAACAATTTTTTAATTATGATCGTTATAATATCAATCATATATTTCAAAAAAGTAATCATTTATATATAACTTTTATTTATCTTCAGTTCCCATGATTCATATAAATATCATAAAAAATTTTTGTTTAAAATT